>NC_080550.1:11617518-11767518 GCF_028640845.1 Ahaetulla prasina
ATGACCTGTGTTTAACACACAAAATCATCTATTGCAATAGCCTTCCTGTAAATGACTACTTCAGCTTCAATCGCAATATTACAAGAGCAAAAAATAGATTCAAGCTAAATGTCAACCGCTTCAAACTTGATTGCAGAAAATATGACTTCTGTAACAGAGTTGTTAATGCTTGGAACTCATTACCTGATTCCATAGTCTCTACACAAAATCCCAAAATCTTCAACCAAAAGCTGTCTACTATTGACCTCACCCCATTCCTAAGAGGACTATAAGGGGCATGCATAAGAGCACAAAAGTGCCTACCATTCCTGTCCTATTGTTCCCTTCATTATATCCAATTAATATAGTTGATGCATATTTTAATTATATATATATATATTTTCTTCAAGATATGCTGTTTTATCTATGACATTTGTTTGTGTATACTGTTGTGACGAAAAGAAATTTAAAAAAAAAAGAGACATGCTGGATGATTGTGAATTTCTGAAAAATATATACTTACCTACAAATAATAATAATAATAAATAATAAATAAATAATCATTGCCTTCTGATTAGCAGCATTCATTCGTATGTGCTCAAAACCAAAGGGACAAAATGTTTTATATACACAAGATTGAAGTTCAGTCATGGATATTATCAATCTTCATAATCCATGCTCATTCACTGACATAGAAAATGAAAGATAACGGATGACTGATTTTTTTTTTTTTGCCCAAGAAAGGAAAGGATATAAACAAAAGTTGTTTTGATCTTAACTCTTCATTTGTTATCAGACACATCCAAAATAGTGAAATCTATTCCAACAGCTAATCTAACACATGAGTATTTTGTCTGGAGAATATTAATTCACAATATAGAAGTTAGCATGTGTGAAGCAAGGTCCAAGATCCACTGCTTCAAAGAGATAGGTTTTATGGTTTGTTTACATATGGAACTTTTGGGCAATTCTCCACATCACAAATCAGCTGTGTTTGTCTGCAGCACACTCGTGGCAGGAACCCTAGTTAATATGGCCAATGATGAAGGATGGTGACAATTCCAGACAACATCTGGAGGATCATTGAAACAACACATGTTTCTACAATCCCACCAGAAATGAAGGTGCAAGATGCAATAACTGGATTTTTTGTAGCTTTGTGCATTAGTGTACATCAGAGACTTGTTGAATTAGCGCGTGTATAACACAACTAAGATTATCGCTAATGAAGACGCATTATGGCCAATGAACCACCAAATCTCAGGGTCACAAGTAACATCTTTAGGTGCTGAAGAAGTCTCTTTTCTGCCAATTACCACAGCTGCGTCATCTTGATAAACATCAAACACAGTCATTTCCTTTCCCATAGAATCCCAAAATCTTATAGAGCTAGTCCTGACCACAAAGATGTCAAAAACAAAGAGACAAGTGATTCTCAAGCACTTCAGTTACGTTTGAGGCATATCCATCAGGCATCAGGTACGGAGGTGTTCAACGAAAAGGAAGCCACCCATTCAGCTGAAGCTAAGCTGAAGTGCTTATTATTTCAGCCATATCCTAGTACATTGGTGGTCTTCACCATCTAGCTGCGAGCCATCAAAAATATCTTGTCAAAGCTATTCACAAGCAAGGATTTACTCCAGGGTATGCCCATTGCTTCCTCCAAAGTCTGCCTTGAAGTTAAATTCCTCCAAGCCTACCACAATCTGATTTTTTTAAAAATTAAAAGCTACCAGGTCTTTTTCATTGAGGACTACTTGGCTGTATGGAGTCTCGAAGTCCATCTCATCACACCTCTGATATATCTTGCAAAGTAACAGACTGAGAGGCAAATAAAATGATCCAGACACTTCCTTTGGTGCTTTGCCAATGCATCTAACATATTGAAATGATGCAGGGGTGAAACCCAGCAGATTCTGACGGGTTCTGGAGAACCAGTAGTGTAAATTTTGAGTAGTTCAAAGAACCGGTAGCAGAAATTTTGAGTAGTTCAGACAACTGGCAAATACCACCTCTGGCTGGCCCCAGAGTGGAGTGGGAATGGAGATTTTGTAATATCCTTCCCCTGCCACGCCCACCAAGCCATGCCCACCGAGCCACACCATGCCCACCAAGCCAGGCCCACAGAACCTGTAGTAAAAAAAATTGGCTTTCACCACTGAAATGATGCGTCATCTACAGATACAATCTTTGGCAGAGCTATGTAAATGAAAAACAATACCCAGTGACTGGATTATGGTTTATTCTCCCCATAAACTGAAGAAGGGAGAACCAAGTGTAGATTTATTTACTTATTGATTGATTTTGTCGAGTACATATTAAATAATACATATAAGTATAAGCATGAATTGAATACATAAAATGCATACAACTAAAGGGAACATTAGGACAGGGATGGTAGGCACGCTGGTGCTCTTATGCACGCCCCTTTTACAGACCTCTTAGGAATGGGGTGAGGTCAACAGTAGACAGTCTAAGGTTAAAGTCTGGGGGATTTTGGGATGAGACCATTTTTAGATTTTTAGATGGACCAAGGAAGGGCTTTGCTAGTTTGCAATTTCTCTGAATTTGTGCTGCATAGATCCAGATACAACTTTGATATAAACTTCTAAAACTATCTTTAAATTTGTTGCAAGAGGGTCATCATCTTCCACAGCATGTTATTTTTGGTTTTTAGCACTTGGGAGGGGGGGAAATAATTCTGCTAACTACCTTTTGGATTATAGGAGTTCAAAAGCCGCACGAGGAAAGCGGCTGCTTTAAGTCAGCATCTGTCTACCAATACGTGACTGCTATTTCCCCCCCACCCAAAGTTTTTAATCTCTTGAACACAACAGGGAGTGGGAAGCAAATGAATGTTTTATATAAAAAGGAACTTGAAATTAAGCATGACCTCCCTGCTTGAGCTCGGCTTCATTTACAAGTTGAACATGTCTTAGAAAATACTCAGTCCTTGCGCATAAAAATCAAAGGGGAAATTCACTTCGCAGTCACATATATTTCAGCCTTCTCCAACCTATTGGCCTTTGAGCAATAAATTGCATAGATTTGCCTAAAATGGAACATAATTAATTCTTCCACTTTTCCTAATCTGCTCTATATTTGTTCTTCCTTATCACTCTCAAATACTTCCCAATATTATGATATATATGCTTGTTCATGCTTGACTGCCTTCCAGGCTGCCTTCCCAGCGGTCCATCAGGCCCCTTGCCATCCTCTCCGCCTCGGATCCCGCTGCATGCATCCAGCCCATGACGGGCACACTTTCTTCCTTCTCTCGCAGCAGCCGTTTTTGTGGCTTCTGGATGTTTGCCAGGAAGGGCCTTTGGCAGTTTGCCTACTTGGACTAAGGTTTGTGAGATAACTGAGGAATTTGTGTTGGTAGACATTTGTTTTACTTTGAGTTGAACGATGCTGGGAATAAGTAATTCCCAGCTGTTCGAATAAAGTTTGTTTTTCCATGGACTGAGTTTATTACTACCTACTTGGGCCTGGGTCACAACAGTTTCCTAGGGTTGAGAGGGAGTGACTGCGTCACGGTCACCCAACCATCTTTGGGATTAAGCCACGACTACAGTTCATGGGTTCCTGGTTTCTAGCCAGATTGTCAGGGTTCCAGAAAAACCTCTTCTGCATAAAAAAACCTCAGAAGCCATTGTCTTTCAGAGTTCTTTACTAGCATGAGGAAACTGGCACACGATGAGTGAAATTCCAAAACTGAACTTCCGGATTCTTTTCCCAGTTATACAAACCCCAAGAGTCCCACCCCCCTGACCCCTTTGCTGGTCACATGGTCCCACATTCTCCCAGTTCATTCAAATATCTTCTCACCACTCTTCCTGCAGATGTGAACACCATCCAACCTTGACCGCTTGAAGAATGTTACCATACCCCTCAACCCCCCTTCTTCCCCTCAGGGGAAAAATGTGGCAGCGTCTGGAACCCTAAAGTCTAGTATGGTTTCCAGGCCTGACACAGATGCTCTAACCACTACATCCACTGTCACATTTCTTCCCGAGGAAACGCACGTGAACTTTCATAAAGTTCCTAAAATGCAGAACACCTCATTGTCATAGAAACCGTCCCAGTCAAAATGTACTTCCTTCGAATTGTTAACAAGTTAACGAGTGGAAAGCGAAAGTGATACTTTCAGCGTGTGCCTCTGCAGTTGGTAATTTGCATGTTACTTGCTGCTTTAACTCTTTGCTGCCTGCTGATAGAATCTAGGGAGATTTTTTAAATACTGCTTTAAAAGACTGTGTTTCTCAGAAGTTAAGAAGATTTAAAGTGAATATTAAGTTGGAAATAAATAAATAAATAATTTTATAGAAGATGGCAGCCAAACAATTAAAGTCTACTGTAACAAAGAGCTCTGGAACTTTATCAGCTGGTGCCTCTCCAGCTCATACAGCAGAGACTAGAACATTGAATTTAGAGGCGTTACAAGAGAACTTAAAAGGCTTTATAGAAGAAAAATTTAAAGTTATAACTGATGAGATGTCTGAAATGAAAGAGCAGATATCAGAAATTCAAGTGGGAAATAAAGAAGTTAAAGAAGGATTTGTAATGGCAGTACAAAGTTTGGCAACGAATGTGATTTTATTAGAAGAGGAGGTTGAAGTAATTAAGCAATGTAATTTAAAATTAGAAAATAAAATGGCTGAATTTCAAAGTAAAATGGAAAAGACAGAGGATGAAATAGTTTTGATACAATACAGAAATATGGAATTTGCTCTAAGAATTCGTGGTCTGAAAGAGAATAAAGAAGAGGATTTAAGGGAAATTTTTTCTGAAGTATTTGCTGAGATATTAGCAGCTCGTCCAGCAGATGTGGCTTATCAAATTGATAAAATATATCGTGTGAATTCTTGGATAGCAAGGCAAAAAAAGTTGCCAAGGGATGTTGTTATTTATTTTACAAATAGAACAGTGAGAAATCAGATTTTGCAAGCCTCATATAAGGGGGAGAAGATTCAGATTGCTGGTCAGGATATTTTAATATTAAAGGAAATTCCACCAAAATGTTAAGAGCTAGAAAGGAATTTGCCTTCCTGGTGAATGAACTTAAAAAACGTCAGATTGAATATAGATGGGATATTCCAACTGGTATAATAGTATATTATGCAGGGAAAGTACATCGTCTCAATACAGTTGGAAAAGCGAGAGAATTTTATGTTGAGGCATTAAAGTCGGAAGTCTTTCACCACTGGATGCTAGAAGAAAGGAGACTGAAGTGAAGGAAAGAGAAGTGAAGCAGGTTCAAGAACAGATTGCGATGGAAGAAGATTTATTACAAGTGTTGGAAATACCTATGACGGGTCCAGATTCAAAAGAACAAAGGCTGACAAGAGCTGCTGCTAAACGCAAGGAACAAGAGATGAAGGCACAACAACAACTGGCAACTACTACAACGGAAACAGTGGAGGAGCAAGGCCTAAAGCAAAATGTGATTTGCGGCTAGTGTTCCAAAAGTTTCCTTTGGCCGATAATGGCAATTAAACTATTATCTTGGAATGTTAATGGTTTGAATTCACCGCAGAAGAGAAGGAAAGTATTTCATTATTTGAAACAATTTAAAAATGACATTACTTGTTTACAAGAAACACATATTAGATCTTTAGACCAGAAATATTTGATAAATTCAAAACTGGGAGTACATTTTGTTGCCTCCTCTTTGGAGAAAAAAAATGGTTTAGTTATATATATAAAGAAGGATATATCAGCAAAATTAATTGAGGTGGATAAGCAAGGAAGATACATTGCTATTGAACTCTTGTTGGAGGAAAGAAGACATTATTAATAGGAGTTTATGCTCCAAATCAACAACAAGAAAATTTTTCAAGTTTTTACATAAAAGAATAGTATTTTGGGATTATAAATCATATATATTAATGGGTGATTGGAATGGTGTGTTGGATACTCAAAAGACAAAAAGCTTAAGGAAGATATCAAGCCGGGCGAAATTACCAAAGGCTTTTTGATATGATGGAGGACTTGGAATTAAGAGATATTTGGAGAGAACATAATACAGAAGAGAGGATTTTACCTTCTTTTCTGATAGGCACCAATCATTTTCGAGGATTGATTTTATTTTGATTACTAATGATTTGTATTCTAGAGTGAAGAAGACTAAGATTTGTTCAAGAACTTTATCTGATCATAGTCCAGTTTGGATTGAATTTGATCGGGAAAAGGAGGCTAGGAGATCATGGAGGTTGAATGAGAATTTGTTTAAATATGAACAAAATGTAAATGAATGTAAAAACAAATGAAAGAATTTTTATTATGAATATGAAAAAGAGACATCTATAGAGATGATTTGGGACTCCAGTAAGGCTTATATGAGAGGAAATCTTATACAAATGAATATTAAATACAAAATAAATTGCAGAAAAGAAAAGGAACTGGAAGAGGAAATTAAAAGAAAGAACAATTATTGATAAATAGCCCAGGAAATAGTAAAATAAAAGAATCAATAAATATATTGAGAGGTCAGTTTAATATGTTGATGGCAGATCAAGTAGCAATTAATTTACAATATGTAAAACATAATACGTTTAATAATGCCAATAAGCCAGGAAGATGGCTTGCCTATTTAATAAGGAAAAAACAGAAATCACGAACGATTGATAAAATAGAATATAGGGGTAAGGAAGTTTATCAAAAGAACTTGATTAAAAAAGCATTTTAGAGTATTATAGTAAGTTATATTCTAGGGATATGGTTGATGATACAGAGATAGAAAGATATTTACAACAACAAAATATTTGTGAGCTTACAGAAAATCAAAGAGAAGAATTGAATCAATTAATTACTTCAGAGGAAATTTTCTTAGCAATTAAACAACTTAAAATCGGTAAAGCACCAGGAACAGATGGTTTAACAGCTGTTTATTATAAAATTTACAAAATGAGATGGTTGAACCACTTAAAGAGTTATTTAATAAAATTCAAATGGGAGGAGATGTTCCCCCTTCATGGAGGACAGCCTTTATTTCGTTAATACCGAAGGAAGATCGAGATGGTATTAAAGCAGAGAATTATAGGCCTATATCACTTTTAAATACTGATTACAAGATATTTACCAAGATATTGGCTAATAGATTAATGCCAGTGATGAATCAAATAATTCATAATGATCAGTCAGGATTTATTAAGGGTAGGCAGATGAGATATAATGTGAGGCAAATCGTAAATTTACTTGAATATTTGGAACGAAACAACCAAGTATCAGCGGCATTCCTTTTTTTGGATGCTGAAAAAGCTTTTGATAGATTGGATTGGCAGTTTTTGTTTAAAGTAATAGAAAAAATGCAATTTGGGGATTATTTTATTCGTGCAATTAAAGCAATATATCAGAAGCAAACAGCACAAATAATAGTAAATGGTGGGTTAACAGAAACTTTTAAAATTGAGAAAGGGACGAGACAGGGATGTCCCTTGTCCCCATTACTTTTTATTTTAACTTTAGAAATTCTTCTGAATAACATACGTGGTTCCGATCGAATAAAGGGAATTAGAGTTAAACATCAAGATTATAGATTAAGAGCTTTTGCAGATGACCTGGTTGTTACTGTATCTCAACCAATATACTCAGTAACTGGTTTAAAAGATATAATTGGTCAGTATGGTAAAGTATCTGGATTTAAGGTGAATCAGCAAAAGACAAAGATGATAACTAAAAATATGAATATACAACAAAAAGAAGAGTTAGAAAGAACTTCAGGTTTTGAAATCGTTAAAAAGGTTAAATATTTAGGAATATATATTACAGCTTCAAATGTTAAATTATACAAAAATAATTATGAGGTATTGTGGCAGAAGGTATGGAAAGAAATGGAGAGTTGGAAGAAGTTACAACTATCTTTGCTGGGAAGAATAGCGGCTATAAAAATGAATGTTTTGCCCAGGTTTTTGTTTTGTTTCAAATGATACCGGTGTTTAAGAATGATATTAAATTACAGGAATGGCAAAAGGGGATTAGTAAATTTGTATGGATGGGCAAAAAACCAAGAATAAAATTAAAAGTAATGCAGGATATAAGGGAAAGGGGGGGTCTTAAAATGCCTAATTTAAAATTGTATTATGAAGCAGTTGTTTTATCATTAATTACTGATTGGATTAATTTAACTGAGGAAAGAGTTCTGAATATAGAAGGTTATGGTTTGTTATATGGGTGGCATGCCTATTTATTATATGATAAGAAAGTTGATAAAATATTTAAAAATAATATAATTAGAAATGCATTATTGAGGGTTTGGAGGAAATATCAATACAAAATAGAGGGAAAGATTCCAATATGGGCAAACCCGAGACACATGATAGAAAATATAAATATATATCAAAAGATGGAGGTAGTTACTTATAAAGAACTTCTTTGTATGGAAAAGGGGGAGTTACAATTAAAATCTAGAGAAAAGATGGGGAAGAAGGAAAAATTATACATGGTTCCAATATGGACAACTACAAGCTAGATGGAAATTAGATCAAAAATAGGTGTTAAGCAAATTGAGGATAATTTGTTAAAACAAATGAGAGATCAAGGTCAACAGCATATTAAGAGGTTGTATAATGTATTAGTAGAAATAGATTCAGAGACTGATTTGGTTAAGGATTGTATGATTAAGTGGGCACAAAATTTTCAGCAACCAATAATGTTGGAAACTTGGGAAAGAATTTGGGTGAGGAATGTTAAATTTACACAAGCGCAAAATATGAGAGAAGATTTTATAAGATGTTTTATAGATGGCATTTAGACCCCAAAAAATTGTCATGTATGTATCCTAATGTACAGGCTAAATGCTGGAGATGTGATTGTGAAGATGCTACTTATTATCATATATGGTGGACTTGCAAAAAAGTTAAAGCATTTTGGATTAAAGTATGGTGGATCATGCAGAATATTTTGAAAAAGAAGATTAAGTTTACCCCGCAGTTCTTTTTACTAGGAATAATCATGGATTGTACAGCTATAGAGACTAAATTGATTCTGAACTTAATAACAGCCGCAAGACTTTTGATTGCTCAATATTGGAAGAAAGAAGAATTACCTACAATTGAAGAATGGACTCTTAAAGTATCAAATCTGGCAGAAATGGCAAAAATTTCTGCTTACTTGAAAGACTATACACAAGAAAAATATATTTTAGAATGGAAAATGTGGATTGATTATATTCAAAATAAGTATCAGATAAAAAAATATCAAATAGCATATGAGTAAATTTAGGAAATAATTTGTATTAGATATATTTTGAAGGAGAGGGAATTGAGAGTGTGAATAAGCGTGAGAGACTGGAGATTATAATTTAGGAATTATTTTAGATTATGATTGTTAGTTTTGATACCCTGCATTTTGTTCTGGGAAGTCGGGGTGGGGGTGGGGGTAAAGGAAGGGAATTGGGGGGTTGAGGTTAGTGATGGAGTGATGGTTAATGTACAGGGATTATTGAAGATGTATAAATATAATTAATGTAGGGTCGGGTCTGACCAGTTGCCATTTTAGAATGGTGGGAGGAAAAAGAGAGAGTAGGAGGTAGGAAAGAGGAGAAGAGGAAGGAAGAGGGGTAGAAGAGGGAGAAGAGTGTAGGGTGGAGGGAGGAGAGGAGGTAGATAAGAGAAGGAGAGGAAGGTTTGGAAAGTAAAAGAAGGTAGAAGAGGGAAGAAGGTTAAAAAGGGGGTGGTGACTGGGCAGGCCCGACTAATTGTATATAACTGTACATTGGATGAATTATTTGATAAGATTGTAAAAATAAAACTTTTTTATAAAAAAAAAAAAAATGTACTTCCTTCTGTTATCATATTAAAGGGATACTTCCAACGTCCCCTGTGTTTTTATCTAGGTGAATTCCGACAAGCCGTTTTTCCAGCCATTAACAGTCTCAGTTTTATACCTTCAAACTCTTAACAATGCGCTTAAACGCTCTGCAAACCATGGGTGGTGTTTCACTTGTTCAAGTCCTTTGCGTGTGAATGCACACATACACGAGTGGATATGTAAGCGCATCCATGCGCATGTATAACCATGGGGCCTTTTCAGGAAATTCTGCTGCCGGCTTTTGGTTCTTTTTTCACTGTTAATAATACAGTTTAAATTCCAGAGCTGCAATTATTTTCTGAGCAGACTGGTTGGGCATTCATTCATTATACTAATAAAACACAGCAAAATGAGTCTCTGAACCTGGAGGGTATTGTTACTTTTTCAGACAGGTGTAGTGATAGACACGCATTTCCTATCTCTTAACAGTACCACAGATGCTATCGCTGGAGACAAAAGGGAACGGAATGGATGACAATTGTTCTGTCGTCAGAAAGATTTGTAGCTTGCTGTTAAGTGCGCTTTTCCAGAAACAGAGCGTCTTGTTCTACGGCAATGCAAAAGAGAGTTGTGTTTGCTTTGGAAGTTCTATCTAAACAAGCGTTGCCTTTCCTTTCCTTTCTGTTGAAATCGCTGGAGAATAGAATAGAATAGAATAGAATAGAATAGAATAGAATAGAATAGAATAGAGAGTTGCAAGGGGCCTTGGAGGTCCTCTAGTCCAACCCCCTGCTTAGGCAGGAAACCCTATACCATTTTAAACAAATAGTTATCCAACATCTTCTTTAAAATTTCCAGTGTTGGAGCATTCACAACTTCTGGAGGCAAATTGTTCCACTGATTAATTGTTCTCACTGTCAGGAAATTTCTCCTTAGTTCTAAGTTGCTTCTCTCCTTGATCAGTTTCCACCCATTGCTTCTTGTCCTGCCTTCAGGTGCTTTGGAGAATAGTTTGACTCCCTCTTCTCTGTGGCAGCCCCTGAGATATTGGAACACTGCTATTATGTCACCTCTAGTCCTTCTTTTTATTAAGCTAGACATACCCAGTTCCTGCAACTGTTCTTCATATGTTTCAGCCAGGGGTGAAATCTAAAACTTGTTACTACCGGTTCTGTGGGCATGGCATGGTGGTGGGGGGGAAGGGTAATATGACTGGGTGGGGGTGGCCAACTTCTTTTTTTTTTTTACTTTTAAAAGCATTTTTTCTACAACCTCTTTGGCCAAAGAAGTTGTAAAAAAATGCTTTTAAAAGCTTGTGATGATCAGGCAACTCAGCTGGGATTGCCAGAGGGAAAAAAAGCTTTTAAAAGGCTCCTCTAGCAATCCCAGCTGAGTTGCCTGATTGTCAGAACCTTTTAAAAGCATTTTTTTACAACCTCTTCGGCCATTATCATTAGTCCCCTTTTTCAGTGCTGTTGCAACATCGACCGATCATTAAACAAACTGTCGTAACTTGAGGACTTCCTGTAGTGTAAAAGATTGAAAAGAATGACTAAAATAGCACTGAAGGTGTTCCAAAATCTATCTAAAAGGAACTTCTCAGACTTACAAAGGCTTTGTAAATCTTTTCTTTGCAAATTCAACAAGAAAATTTCTAAAAAAAACATCCTTTTGTTGCACTTCATTAAACGACGGACAAAATGCACAGAAAGATCCTTTCCACAGTCCTCCAACATAGCTGTTCAATGCCTGAAAAGGACTTCACATGCTGTTCTACCACAGAAAGCAATCCAGTCCCCATATGTAGTCTCCTTTGATTAAACGGATGATAGTCAGAAATTTAGCAGAAATTGGAGCATCTCTAGTGGCTGAATATCCAGGTAGGAAGTTACTGATGAGCAAATTTTCACCGTATGAAAAGCATGGCACATGCCTATAATTTACACTCTTTGAAGGCAATCTCAGTCTTGGAATTGTCTGACACGATATGACATAAAAGTCAGGTTTTTATACCACCAAACATTTTAGAATAAATAGAAGAGTAGAAAGCACATTTGAGATGGGAGTCACTGTTTCTTTAGGAGAGAATGGGAGTTGCTACATATTCCTGGAGTGGGAGAGAGAAAGTTTAGCAAAACGTTTTGTAACGTTTTGTAAAAGCCCAGTCTCTCACAACAGCCACTTAGACAAACAAGGAGAGTTGTGCAGTTTTCCTTGGAGGTAGCTCCATCAGTCAGTTTTCATCAGAGAGAAGTAGGGATTGAATCATCCATACTGGACCTTCCTCTTGTTGTAGTCTGCCAGCAGCCTGAGGAGCTGGCAATGGAGTCAGACAGCGATGAGGCTGAGGAAGAACATGGGCCAGTCCTGGAGGCTGGGGAAGGCCCGGACGAGGGCTCTGCATCAAAGGTAGAGGTGGGACCAGGGCCAATGGGGAGTGATGTGCGAACTCCAGAGCCTCCAGAGGCTGACAGTACTGAGGCAGAGGAACAGGAGGAGCCTGTTCCTAATGCACCCATGAGAAGAGCTGCCAGAAGGCAAGAGCAGCTCAAGCAGAGAGGACGACTTAAGAGTAGGGCCAAGAGATGATTGGTCAACACCGTTGTTTGGGCTCTTTGCAGAAAACAACGTTGATAACTTTGTCTTGTTGCATTTGTCTCATATCGGTGTCTTCTAAACTTTTGCCAGGAAAGGCCTTTGGCAGTTTGCCTAATTGGACCAAGGTTGATGAAAGGACTGGGGAATTTGTTTTGGGAGGACTTTGCTTTAATTTAATTGGACTACGCTGAGAATGAGTTAATTCTCAGCTGTTCTAATAGTTTGTTTGTTTGTACACTGAGTTTCCTATTACCTACTTGAGCCTGGGTCACAACACCTCCTTGTAGGAGTTTGTCTACCTTAACTCAGTCCAGTTACCTGTCTCATGAATATCCACATATGGACTTGACAACAAACAGCATGGACTCCTGATCATACTCTATTATGGAAAATGTTTGCATCTGCATTAATCTGGCAATAAACTCATCCCCCCCTCATCTGATAATGCTACTAGAACACTTGGATCCAATCTGTACTATGTAGCCTGGGATGTGATCCTGGTTTCTATTAAAAGCAAAGACATCTCTGTTCCCATTGGATTCAATTCTTTTTCTCTTCTTCGGTCTCTTTCTCGTAATATTTATTCTACTTACCTGATCTTACTTTGCCTGGAATACATTAACATTAAATCAGGGGTGAAATCCAGCAGGTCCTGACAGGTTCTGGAGAACCAGTAGTGGAAATTTTGAGTCGTTCAGAGAACTGGCAAATACCACCTCTGGTTGGCCCCAGAGTGGGAGTGGGAATGGAGATTTTGTAATATCCTTCCCCTGCCACGCCCCCCAAGCCACGCCCACCAAGCCACACCACGCCCACCAAGCCACACCCACAGAACCGGTGGTAAAAATATTTGGATTTCACCTCTGCATTAAATTCACAAATTGGATGCATCAGTTCTTACAACATTTTGTTCGTTTGAATGAAGTCCCACAAGTATTTCATCGACATTATGCTTCCCACATAATAAAAATACTATATGAAAAGACAGTATTGTTTGATGTAACAAACTGTTTCTCAACCTCAACAACTTTAAGATATGTGGATTTCAATTCCCAGCATTGAGAGACGCTGATGTAGTTCACAGTCACATAATGTGTGTTGATGTATGCATGTCTATACAGCAACATACACATTGAGATTCTCATGCATGTCTTTTAATAGTAAACATACGGACAGTTGCATATTTCTGAAGCATATGTCACAAAGAGAATTGTGCTGTGGACATTCATACATTTACAATGAGTCAAGTGTTTCATTGACATGTTCATATGAAGGGGGAGGATATGGCAGAACTGAAATCTGTAGCAATAATTTGCACTTTGGGCAAAACAACTGTCAAGCTACTGAAGTTCGCAGATGACACAACAGTGATTGGTCTCATTCAAGACAATGACGAATCCGCATATAGATGAGAGGTCGAACGATTAGCCTTGTGGTGCAACTGAAACAATTTGAACACACTCAAAACCGTAGAAATGGTGGTAGACTTTAGGAGAAACCCTTCCATACTTCCACCTCTCACAATACTAGACAACACAGTATCAACAGTAGAAACCTTTAAATTTCTAGGTTCTATCATATCGCAAGATCTAAAATGGACAGCTAACATCAAAAACGTCATCAAAAAAGGACAACAAAGAATGTTCTTTCTGCGCCAACACAGTAAGCTCAAACTGTCCAAGGAGCTGCTGATTCAGTTCTACAGAGGAATTATTAAGTCTGTCATTTGCACTTCTATAACTGTCTGGTTCGGTTCTGCAACCCAACAAGAAAGACACAGACTTCATTGGATAATTAGAACTGCAGAAAAAATAATTGCTACCAACCTGCCTTCCATTGAGGACCTGTATACTGCACAAATCAAGAAGAGGGCCGTAAAAATATTTACAGATCCCTCACATCCAGGACATAAACTGTTTCAACTCCTACCCTCAAAACGACGCTATAGAGCACTGCACACTAGAACAACTAGACACAAAAACAGTTTTTCCCAAAGGCCATCACTCTGCTAAACAATTAATTCCCTCAACACTGTCAAACTATTTACTAAATCTGCACTACTATTAATCTTCTCATCGTTCCCATCACCAATCTCTTTCCACTTATGACTGTATGACTGTAACTTTGTTGCTGGCAATCTTTATGATTTATATTGATATTTTGACTATCATTTATGTTGTAAATGTTGTACCTTGATGAACGTATCTTTTCTTTTATGTACACTGAGAGCATATGCACCAAGACAAATTCCTTGTGTATCCAATCACACTTGGCCAATAAAAAAAAATTCTATTCTATTCTATAACATAAGACAGGTGACACTGAAAATTTTCAAGAGAAGAATTCACCTCAGAAAGACAACCAGGTAATGTGGCTCTCTAAAAATCAGGAGAGAACTTACATGATTCTAATTCCAAAAACTAATTCCAAAAAAGTTTGAGAAGCTCCAGAAATTCAGGAAAAAGAAAAGAAAGTTGGGGAAGGAAGGAAGGAAGGAAGGAAGGAAGGAAGGAAGGAAGGAAGGAAGGAAGGAAAGAAAGAGGGAGGGAGGGAAGGAAGGAAGGAGGGAGGGAGGGAGGGAGGGAAGGAAGGAAGGAAGGAAGGAAGGAAGGAAGGAAGGAAGGAAGGAAGGAAGGAAGGAAGTCATACATGGGATAAATTAAAATTGATATATCCATCCTACATATATAAGAACATCCATATTTAATGATCCATCATAACTTTGAAATCTTGGGTTGAACTTTCATACTTTTGAATGTTCATGACACAATTTGCTGAGGCTGTGCAATATTGCCTTTTTATGTGATTTCTGCAACTTTTTCCAACAGTGCCCTTTCCTGCGTACCCTAAGGAATTCTTTGTTCAGCTGACCTTCTATGCCACTTCTTCATATTATTCATGAATTGCTGTTGGATCTGTTTGGTATAACTCTTAGATAGGTTAGACAGGAAATATCAGCTGAGGTTGAAGTGAGTGGAACTTTGCTAAGAACCTTGGCTAACTTATTTTCAGATGGTGTTAGCTTCATCTGTGTTTTTCAAAAATCCTACTCTCCCTCTTTGTTTCTGCACTAATCTGCTGGGTTATTGAAAATGATAGTAATAAAACTCCAGAAATGGGCAAACTGTTTATGTGGAATGCAAACTGTGTGTTGTAATATATACCTTTTATTGGAAAATACACATGGTCAGAAAGTTAATCCAGTTAATAGAATAACAGAGTTGGAAAACCTTGGAGGTCTTCTAGTCCAGGGGTCTCCAACCTTGGTCCCTTTAAGACTTGTGGACTTCAACTCCCAGAGTCCCTCAGCCAGCAAAGCTGGCTGAGGAACTCTAGGAGTTGAAGTCCACAAGTCTTAAAGGGACCAAGGTTGGAGACCCCTGTTCTAGTCCAACCCACTGCTCAAGCAGGAAACCCTATACCATTTCAGACAAACAGTTGTCCAATCTCTTCTTAAAAGTTGGAGAAGTACAAGGTGTATCTGTTCACGACAAATGTGGTTCAAGTCTCAGGCATTGTGAGTATTTTCATCATAAAAACTCTCTATTAAATAGACATCAGAAAATGGAGAAATTAAGAATAATTAATCAATGGAACAGCTTGCCTGCTGGAATTGTGGATGCTCCATTGCTGAAGGTTTCCAGACAAGATTGGACATTCATTTGTCTAGAATGGTATCAGGACTCCTGCCTTAAGTAGGGGTTGGACTAGAAGACCTCCAAGGTCCCTTTCAGTCCCACAATTTTATGATTCATGATATTTATATCTCCCTGAATAGGACCAAACTTTTCCAAGTGACTGGCATAAAAATTGTATGTAGTACTGTAATGAATTTGTGTTCCTCCTCAGCATTAAAACAGATTTATTTCACTAAAGTTCAGGATAAGCAAGAAAGAAATAGAATAGTTACTTTAAATGATGAAATTTTAATCTGAATCTGAAATAAAACAATGGTAGAACCTTACAACTTTATCAAACATAAATAATTTGAAAGCGATCAAGTTTAACACAAGTTTAGCAGTGAAAGGATGAGATTGGTTAGTTGTGTATAATTCCTGAAAACCTGGATTTAATTTCGAGACATCTCACTTCCATTTTCATTCTACATTTATTTTGGATCAAAGTTTGCTCTTTATAGTAGCAGCTATAGAATATCCAGACTTCCTGCCATGAAAGAGACTTCAAACAGGGCCCTATCTTTAAGCATCCAAAACATAAGTACTTGGAAAGCCTGTATCCCCATCATAATTTACTACGGACTTTGCCTAAGACAACATTCTCAAACTTGGCAACTTTATGATTGGTGGACCTCAGCTCCCAGATTTCTCCAGCCAACATGGCCAGCCAGAATTCAGAGAATTGAAGTCCACTCATCATAAAGTTCCCAAGTTGAGAAACTGTGGTCTAGATAGAGTAAGAGTGAGATCTGACAGCAATTTTGGTTTCTCTGCACAAGGCCTTGTTTGTAACATCCATCCTCAGATTTGCTCATGGTTTCTCATGGGTTGCCATGATCTATCATTTGAAAAAGCCTGCTGGATGGTATTCCTTTTTGCCATTTCCCCTGTCTTGCATCCTGTTAACAGAATTCTATATCAAACTGGATTCCACTGCAGGCTACAGGCAAATCTCTGAACAAACCTTATCTATGCTCCGTGGAGCCAGTAAGCCAATGAGTCAATTCCAAACCAAAGAAAAAGTTAAGATTCAGGATTTGATCTCATCTACTCACAAATTCCTTTGATTGGCTGCTGGACAACCCGGATTGCTAAAATATATGGGCTGTTAGGCAAATCCATTAGGACTCTTTAGAGGCTCTTATGATTTTATGTTCTAATCTGAACCAGAAAAGAGTTGCATGAATAATCCAGAGAATCTTGGGAGTTTAGATCAAGTGTTGTTCCAACATCTAGTAAGCCTACACTGGAAGAAGACGTTAAGCCCAGAAGAGCATATGGTAGTAGTTCTGTGTTGAGCGAGAGAGAGAGAATGTCTAAATAAATCCAATTTACATGTTCAGGGAAGGGATTGGAGTTGTAATGAGATCTGATCTCTCGACTGATATAGGATAGTCATGGCTTTTAATAGATTATTCTAGTGTCCATATAGATATTTACTGAGACATTGATTTCCTACTTTTTGGGTCCCAGGGCTCTTTTCCTTTCCTTAATGCTGATGGGCAGGGGGAGACACTCGCATTCATTGCTGCGCTTGACACAGAAAATAAAGCAATGGCGGGGAAGAATGGATATTATATCCAAATTCTCCTATGCATATAAAGAAGAGGAGATGGAGAGAGGGAAAGAGAGAGAGAGAGACAGAGAGAGAGAGGAAGGGAGGGAGAGAGAGAGAGGGGGGGAAACAGAGAGAAACAGAGAGAAACAGAGAGACAGAATAGATTGAGAGAGAAATCCCAAGGGTGCTTTTCCAAAAGGCAACTGGATTTTCTTGTTGTTGTTTTTTCCTTGAAAATATTTTGCTTCTTGTCCAAGAAGCTTCTTCAGTTCTTACTGGATGGTGGGGATGAGAAGCGAAATGTCTTCAAGGAAAAAACAGCAACCAAGAAAGTCCAGTTGCCTTTTGGAAAAGTACTTTTGGGACAACTATACTCTGGATGATTGAGAATCTCCATCGACACCTCAAGAGAGACAGCCAGACAGAGAGAAGGAGGGAGAGAGAGAGAGAAAGTAGATAGAAAGAGATGGAGAGAGAGACAGAGAGAGAGGGACAGGGACAGGGACAGAGAGACAGCCAGACAGAGAGAAGGAGAGAGAGAGAGAGAGAGAGAGAGAAAGACATAGAGATAGAGGTAGAGACAGACAGAGAGACAGACAGAGAGACAGGAAGACAGAGAGATAGAGATTGGGGTAGAGAGAGAGAGACAGACAGACAGACAGATTGACACAGAGAGAGAGAAAGACAGACAGAGAGAAAGAGGTAGAGACAGAGCGAGATAGAGAAATAGAGAGAGAGAGAGAGAGACAGAGACAGAGAGAGACACACAGAGAGAGAGACAGACAGACAGACAGAGAGGTAGAGAGAGAGACAGAGAGAGAGACAGAGAGAGAGAGGTAGAGACAGAGAGAGATAGAGAAAGAGAGACACAGAGAGAGAGAGAGAGACACACACACAGAGAGAGAGACACACAGACAGACAGACAGACAGAGAGGTAGACATAGAGACAGAGAGAGAGAGAGGCAGAGACAGAGACAGAGACAGAGATGACAGAGACAGAGATAGAGATAGAGCGATCCACAAAGATCAAAATATCCATCTGTCTTTGGAAAATTTGCCAGAATCTCTTTTTTCACTGAGCAGAATAATCCTTCCCAGGGTAACTGGACTGCAGGCCTATCACTGAGAGCTGAGAACCGCAGAGCTCAGTCTCAGCAAATAACTGAGCAGGGAGGACAAAAGAGAAGCAGGAGAACAAGAAAAAAACTGCTGAGTCATGTGAAAAGTGGAGACTCTCAGGCACTTGGAGAACTCCTTTGAAAAGTAGACAATCACCACTATATACAATCTCCCTCTATGCATGCGAGTCAAGGAAAGCAACAGATGGAACCTACCTAGGGACACCGAATTAGTGTGGTTTTCTCCATTTTCCTTATAAAGATCTACAAGGCCTACAATATATTATTTTTAAAAAAGTCTGAATAGTGGACATTGCAGTACCTGGAGACAGCAGTATCGAAGAGAAAGAACTGGAGAAAAAACACAAAATACAAAGACCATCAAACAGAAATGGAACAACCGTGCAAAAGAAAGCAAAAATAATAGGTGCCTTGGAATACATCTGGAGCGCCACTTGAATTCCATGGGCATTGACGAAATCGCCACCAGTCAATTGTAATAGACAGCTCTACTTGGAACAGCTTACATCCTGTGGAAATGCCTTTAATATCGTCAAACAACATCTGCCTATTCCAGATAATAATAATAATAATAATAATAATAATAATAATAATAATAATAATAATAATAATAATAATAATAATAATAATAATAATAATAATAATAATAATAATAATAATAATAATAATAATAATAATATTTTAATTTGTATACCGCCCTTCTCCCGAAGGACTCAGGGCAGTGAACAGCCAAAATAAAATACAAAAGAAACAATACATACAATACTAAAAAACAACCCTTAAAAACTTATTCAAATGGCCAAATTTAAAATGTAATAACGCCCTATAAAATTGACAGAAATTTCAAACCCATAAAATCAAATTAAAAGTTTTAAAAATCAAGCCAGTCCAGCAAGGCGGAATAAATAGATTTTAAGTTCGCGGCGAAACGTCCTAAGGTCAGATAGTTGTCGAAGTCCAGGGGGAAGTTCGTTCCACAGGGTAGGAGCCCCCACAGAGAAGGCCCTCCCCCTGGGGGCCGCCAGTCGACATTGTTTGGCTGATGGCACCCTGAGGAGTCCCTCTCTGTGAGAACGCACCGGTCGTTGGGAGATAGAGGACGGCAGTAGACGGTCCCGTAAGTATCCCTGTCCTAAGCCATGGAGCGCTTTAAAGGTAGTAACCAATACCTTGAAGCGCACCCGGAAGACGACAGGTAGCCAGTGCAGTCTGCGCAGGATAGGTGTTACATGGGAGCTTCGAACTGCTCCCTCAATAACCGGCGCAGCCACATTCTGGACTAACTGGAGTCTCCGGGTACTTTTCAAGGGGAGCCCCATGTAGAGAGCATTGCAATAGTCCAAGCGAGAAGTAACGAGAGCATGAGTGACCGTGCATAGGGCATCCCGGTCCAGGAAGGGGTGCAACTGGTGGATCAGGCGAACCTGATAAAAAGTTCTCCTGGAGACGGTCGTCAAATGGTCTTCAAAGGACAACCGTCCATCCAGGAGCATGCCCAAGTTGCGCACCCTTTCCATCGGGGCCAATGACTCGCCCCCAACAGTCAGCCGCATCTGCAGCTGACTGTACCGGGGTGCCGGCATCCACAGCCACTCCGTCTTGGAGGGATTAAGCTTGAGCCTGTTTCCAGACCCGTACGGATGTTGGAAGGATTTAACAGATGCATAAAAAAGCCAAATGCAGCCTAAAACATCTGACTATTGTGCAAACAACCAGGGTCAAGGTCACCTTTTTTAAAAAAAAAATGAAACAAATTTACTCAAAAACAGGTAGAAAGACTCAAAAGGCCGAACCTAGAACTAAGGAAGAAATTTCCTGACAGAACAATCAATCATTAAATGACTTACTTTCAGAAGTTGTAGATGCTCCAACACTGGAGGTTTTTAAGAGATTGGATAGCCATTTGTTGGAAACGGTACAGGGTTTCCTGCTTGAGCAGGGAGTTAGAATAGAAGACCTCCAAGGTCCCTTCCACCTCTGTTATTCTGTTAAAATTCTGGCCTTTCTCTCATGGTCTCACAGGCAACTTCCTGAGGAAGAAAAATAAAAACTCTGGCTGTAATAGACTCCTCCTCTGTCTATTGGGCAACAATTTATGCTAAAAGACCGAAGACCATTTTTAAACATTAGAAATAAAAAATAATAATAATGATGCCAGATCATTTAATCTAATGTGGGCAAAGGAACTGAAGTCCTGTTCAATTAACATTCCCAGAGTAGAGTCCATTTAGAAATCCCCTGGCCGAAGAGGTTAAATGCTTATTATACCACTGTCTTTGTGGCACAGAGTTCCCTCTCTGTAAGTTGGCCTGTCATGCAAAATTGCCAATTTATAGAAATATTCCTTGTTTAGAAAACAAGATTATCCAAAGACTATCGTTATTAGGGGCATCAGCAGGCATAAGCCTATATTATTAGTGCAGAAGCTCTAGATACATTCGTCAAAGCCAGTTTTCTTTCTTTCATTCATTCTTTTTTTCTCCCCTCCCTTCCCTTCTTTCCTCCTTGCCTTTCTGTCCGAATACTTTTAAGTTCAGGGACAGAGAACATGTCTTCATTAGAAACATTAACATTCACAGCCTGTAGTAAATTTTGACAGTGAAAAGGTCTCTGTAACCTTTAGTTGTGCAGAAATTTACTTCCCAAGAAAATTACAGCTGGCACTGTCTTAATTAATGCTAGCTTTCTTTTCTGGAAATTGTGGGCTTGTCAGTTAAAAAAAAAAAGACAGGAAAAAGAAGAGAGTGAAAAAAAAACCCCACATTTAAAAAAGTGGACACAGAAAGCAGCAATGACTAAAGGAGGAGGGGAGAAAAATCATAATATTGCTCTGTTTGGATTTGTGCGTGTCTTGTTTGTTTGACAGCAAGGACAGGGAAGTGCCGCCTGGATTTTTGCCACCTGGAACAACGTCTCTATACTCTTGAAAATCTCTTTGCATCCTCCTTGTTTAAAATATTGTTTTAGAGTTGCAAAGTGGGTATTATTCCCCTCCCCGTCTACCCACTCCCCACCCAGCTATCCTTTTCTGGTAATCTGTTTTCAAACCGATAAGTGAAATAAAATCTACAATTACAGGAGGGGAACACAAGGAAAAAATATGGATGCTTTGGTTTTGTCTGTTTTGAAAAATATCACAGCGTCCCTCCATTTGCATTTTTTGTTCACCGGTACAACTTTTTTCTGCCTGCCTGAAGCAGAAACAGACACACACACACACCCCACATCTACTTCATCTAGTGTCATCATACTGCTTAGGGACACGCCAGTAATGTAGCCATGTTCCCAGGGAAGTGTGTGCATAAAGTCACAGGCCCAGGTGGGATTGTACTATTGCAGGTGCTACCTTTCCTTTTTTGCCCTCATTTGCGGACACTCCTATAGGTATACCTGGAACTAATGAACTAATGGCAGGCAGGCAGGCAGGCAGGCAGGCAGGCAGGCAGGCAGGCAGGAAGGAAGGAAGGAAGGAAGGAAGGAAGGAGGTGGATAGAGAGGAGGGAGGGAAGAGGGAGGGAGGAAGGAAAGAAAGAAAGAAGGAAAAAGTGAGGGAGGGAGGAAATAGAGAGAAGATAGAGAGGAGGGAGGTAGGGAGAGAGAGAGAAAGAAAAGAAAGAAAGAAAGAAAGAAAGAAAGAAAGAAAGAAAGAGAAAGGAGGGAGGGAGGGAGTGACTCAAGCAAGCTACTGGATAATAGGAATTGATCTTGCCTAATTTGTACCTAACCTGCTTTTTTCCTTCTATAGGCGTTATGAATTTTATATTGTAAAGTCCAAGAATAGGTCGCACTTATTCTAAACAGGAAGAAGTCACCTTTTAGCTAAAGAGTGAGATTAGATGCCCCGAATAAATAAAAACCAACATGTCTGCATGGGGAATTTCTAAATAGACCCATAGTGACCAGAAGTAACATTTTTGCATTGCATAACAACTTTCAGTATCTCTTCAGTTGCTTTTTGTAAGCAGCATTTTAAATCAAGACATGAAGCCCCAATGCTTTATTCATAGCTGAGAACTGAGGACGAAGTCCAGTGGTTTGCTTTTCCATCCCACTTCTAGTTTCCTATAAAATACATCCTCAAAAAGCCTTAAAAGATGGGAAACAAGTTCTTAGAATGAAGCAGGGGTTAAATATTACATCCGGCTAGTCTGCACACTCGTTGGACATATGCCTTTAATGGTTCCATCTTTTTTTCTTTTCTTTTCTTTTTCTTTTTAACCAGCATGTCTGGAATAGGTGATAAAATTTAACCAATAATGAAATATTCATAAGGACCACCACGCTAATCGGAAAGTGTTACATTCAAAGGGCACACACTTAAGCAAATATTGTATGGGCTGCAAATCCCAGCATTTTTATCTTTTGGTATGGAGCGAAAGGCAACAGTAAACAATGGCTTTAAGATCGAAAGAGGGCTGTTGGAGCGAGGGGGCATCCTCAACCATGTGATTGAAACCACCACCTTTGGTTATGTGGGTCACAACGCATGGTAAAAAGGTGCCAGGTTGAAACAAGGAACTTTACACCTCTGTCATCAAGTCTTGATATATGTCTGAAAGAAGGGAGATGAATTTACTAAATAAGCAAATGGGAGCCAATTTGGTCTGGTGGTTAAGGCATCGGGTTAGAAACTGGAAGACTGTGAGTTCTAGTTCTGTGTTGTGGCCCATGCCCAAGTAGGTAGTAATAAACTTAGTCCGTGAAAAAATAAACTTTATTCGAACAGCTGGGAATTAACTTCATTCCCAGCGTGGTTCAACTCAAAGTACACCAAATGCCTCCCAAACACAAACTCTTCAGTTATCTCACAAACCTTAATCCAATTAGGCAAACTGCCAAAGGCCCTTCCTGGCAAATGTCCAGAAGGCACAAAAACAAAGACATATATGAAGCAGAGGATGCAGCTACAACATTGTTTTCCGGCAAGCTGAAACACCGGTGCTGGTCTCTTTTAAGCCTTATAGGAGGGGCCAAACATCTCTTGGCCCTACTCCCGAGTTGTCCTCTCTGCTTGAGCTGCTCTTGCTTTCTGGCAGATCTTCTCATGCATGCATTAGGAACAGGCTCCTCCTGTTCCTCTGCCTGGCTACTATCAGTTTCTGGAGGCTCTGGAGTCCAGACCTCACTTCCTTATGGCCCTGGCCTCACCTCAGCCTCATCAGCTGTCCGACTCCGTTGCCAGCTCCTTAGGCTGCTGGCGGATCACAACATTCTGCCTTAGGCACAAAAGTCATTTTTAGAACAGAGGAAGGATCACCTGGTGTCCTACTTTTTACCTCTGCTGCTGTTAGATATAACAGGTAGTCCCCGGCTTGCCTTTTTTTTTTTTCTTGTTTAGTGATTGTTCGAAGTTAAAACGGCACTGAAAAAGCGACATATGTCCATTTTCAACACTTATGGTTGTGGTGGCATCCCCATGACCACGTGATCAGAATTCAGATGCTTGGTGAATGACTGAGATTTAGGATGGTTGCAGTGTCTCAGGAGCATGTGATCTCCTTTTGCAATTTTCTGTCAATGGAGAAACCAGATTATGAATGAATTAGATTTTTTTTTTAATTGGCCAAGTGTGATTGGACACACATGGAGTTTGTCTTTGATGCAACACTTACAACACTTAATGATAGTCATAGGGTTCGAATACTGTAAGCAATCAGGAAACAATATCAATTTAAATAAGGATATAAGCAACAAGGTTACAGTCATGCAGTCATAAGTGGAAGGAGATGGGTGGTGGGAACGATGAGAAGATTAATAGTAATGCAGATTTAGTAAATAGTTTGACAGAGTTGGAATTAATTGTTTAGCAGAGTGACGGTGTTTGGGAATTAATTGTTTAGCAGAGTGATGGTGTTTGTGTCTAGTTGTTCTGGTGTGCAGTGCTCTATAGCATCGTTTTGAGGGTAGGAGTTGAAACACTTTATGTCCAGGATGCGAGGGGTCTGTAAATATTTTCACAGCCCTCTTTTTGACTCGTGCAGTATACAGGTCCTCAATGAAAGGCAGGTTGGTAGCAGTTGCTCTTTCTGCAGTTCTAATGATCCTCTGAAGTCTGTGTTATAGACAGTTATAGAGGTGCAGATGACAGACTCAATAATTCCTCTGTACTTGTACTGTAATTATACAATAATTCCTTACCTTAACATCCCTGTCACTAATTAACCTAACAACTGCAGAAATTCACTGAACAACAGAGGCAGGGAAGGTAGTAAAATGGGGGAAAACTCACTTAACAACTGACTTGCTTAGCAACAGACATTGTGGTCATTAAGTTGAGCACTACCAGTATTTAAATATACAAAGGGTGAATGTTGGAATAACAGAAGGAATATTTTGCTTGCTTTCAGGGTGCCCATGTTAATTACCCTTAGTGCTCTGGAAACAGAGAGGTAAAGATGTCGGGTACAGAGTACAGTACTGCAAAGCTCTAACTAAACTGAATCGGTGCGGTACCAAAATTGCCTACCCATTACTGCAGTGGTGGATTTTAACCAGTTTGCCCTGGTTCGGGAAAACCGGTAGTGGAGGCGGCGGGGGGGGTCTGCCCACCCACCTGGACATCATCACAAACGGTTCTACACATGCACAGAAGTGCTGTTCTGTTTCCCCCTCCCAACACTCCCAACAAAATGTCAGTCAAAGGCCTTCTTCAAGTTTATTTACACTTGGTTGGATTCCTTCTGGCACAGAGATGTTCTGGCCATGTCTCCCCACGCGCCTGCCAAAATCTCTGCAGATAACTAGAAAATTAGAGATAAAGCAAGAGTCACTCACGAACAGATTCTTCCATCCCTGAAACAGTTTGCCCGCACAAATTCACTGCTTTGTCCAACACAAAAAGCCAAGAAGCTCCGCCTCCTTATATCCCCTGTAGGTGTCGCTCCGTGACTCATCATTCCCTGAGCCTGTCCCAAAGCTTCCTCTGCTGCGCGCGCCTGTCATGTCTGCGCAGTCTTGTATCGAGCCAAGATTGTTCTTGGAGCGTTGCCAAATCAGAAGAAGGCCCGGGGGAATCAGGCCTTGCCAGCCCCTCCTCCTCCTCCTGGGTCGGTGCCAGGGAGGGAGAGGGCCCAGGGGAAGCAGCCCTTGCCAGTTCCTCCTCCTCACTCTCTGAATCATCCTCCTCCAGGAGTCCGAGTCCGGGAACCTGGGTCACAAAAAGTGCTGTGCGCGAGCACTCCTGTTTCCAAACCGCTAGTGAAGGTAAGTAGAACCCACTAACTGCCCCTTAGCATATTGGCAGCTGCAAAATTTACAGGATTTTCCCAGTGGTGAAATCCAATTTTTTTTACTACTGGTTCTGTGGGTGTGGCTTGGTGGGCGAGGCTTGGTGGGTATGGCAGGGGAATGATCCTGCAAAATCCCCATTTCCTCCCCACTCTGGGGCCAGCCAGAGGTGGTTTTTGCTGGTTCCCCAAACTACTCAAAATTTCCGCTAAAATTTCCGAACCTGTCAGAACCTGCTGGATTTCACCTCTGGATCTGTCCCTGCAAGCATGGCACACCCCTGGATTTTCCCCTTAATTCTTTATTTCTTATTTATTTATTTATTTATTTATTATTTACATTTATATCTCGCCCTTCTCCGAAGACTCAGGGTGGCTTACAGTGTATAAGGCAATAGTCTCATTCTATTTGTATATTTACAAAGTCAACTTATTGCCCCCCCAACAATCTTATTTATTTATTTATTTATTTATTTATTTATTTATTATTTAAATTTTTATACCGCCCTTCTCCCGAAGGACTCAGGGCGGTTCACAGCCAGATAAAAATACAATAATATTACAATTAAAATACAATTAAAAAACTTATTCAATTGGCCGAGATTAAAAATTTAGGATAAATACTAAAAACTCATTAAAAACCCATTAATTAAAAAACTAACCCAGTCCTGCGCAGATGAATAAGTGAGTTTTGAGCTCGCGACGAAAGGTTCGGAGGTCCGGAAGTTGACGGAGTCCTGGGGGGAGTTCATTCCAGAGGGCGGGAGCCCCCACAGAGAAGGCCCTTCCCCTGGGCGTCGCCAGACGACACTGTCGCGCCGACGGCACCCTGAGGAGTCCCTCTCTGTGAGAGCGCACGGGTCGGTGAGAGGTATTCGGTAGCAGTAGGCGGTCCCGTAGATAACCCGGCCCTATGCCATGGAGCGCTTTAAAGACGTTCACCAAAACCTTGAAGCGCACCCGGAAGGCCACAGGTAGCCAGTGCAGTCTGCGCAGGATAGGTGTCACGCGGGAGCCACGAGGGGCTCCCTCTATCACCCGCGCAGCCGCATTCTGGACTAACTGAAGCCTCCGGATGCCCCTCAAGGGGAGCCCCATGTAGAGAGCATTGCAGTAATCCAGACGAGACGTCACGAGGGCGTGAGTGACTGTGCACAAGGCATCCCGGTCTAGAAAGGGGCGCAACTGGCGCACCAGGCGAACCTGGTGGAAAGCTCTCCTGGAGACGGCCGTCAAGTGGTCTTCAAGAGACAGCCGTTCATCCAGGAGAACACCCAAGTTGCGCACCCTCTCCATCGGGGCCAATGACTCGCTCCCAACAGTCAGCCGTGGACTCAGCTGACTGTACCGGGATGCCGGCATCCACAGCCACTCCGTCTTGGAGGGATTGAGCTTGGTCCTCATTTTACCTACCTTATAAAGGATGGAAGGCTGAGTCAACCTTGGGCCTGGTGGGACTCGAGCCTGCAGTAATTGCAGGCTGCTGTGTTTTAATAACAGGCTATCTTACAGCCTGAGCCACCACGGCCTGTTCTTGCACTCAGATTGAATTCCCAAACCCTCTTGAGAGCCAAAATCTCTCTTATTTCCTGCAATATGTATGTCCAGCATTCTTTCCCCCAATTTAACAAGCCCCATCTCCAGGCAGAGACAATATTGATGCTAAACTAACTTATTATATTTGAATATGTTTGAACTCTCTAAAAAGCATCCAATAAAACCACAGTAGACCTTCCTACAAAAAAAACCCAGATAGATTTAGTGAAGAGTTTCCCTAAGGGTATATTATGGTATCTCTTCTCTTCTTTGTTTAGCCACTTTTAACATGGAACCTTCCATTTGCTACCAGATAATATACAAATATATTTTATAGTTTCTTTTCCCTCTCTCTCTCTCGCTCTCTCTCGCCTAATGGTTATCATGGCATTTCATTTGTCTCGCCCTTCTAATAATGGTAACAGGGCAGCTTTCTTTGTTTTTTTATAACTGTTCTGAGTAAGTCTGACATTCACTTCAGAGGAACTAATGTCAGCCAAAAAATCCATAATACTCTTGAGAATGTAGTAAGACCCTTTCCATCTATTTTTAGATTTCCGAAGAACAAAGCCTTTTTCATTCCCCATCACATCTCCATTTTTGCAACATTTTAAGATATTAAAGGTTTCAACGGCTGCTAACACTTTTGCTGGAAAGTCAACAGTGTGCCCAACGTTCATATAAAATGCAGGAAAATATTATTTTCATTAGAAAAGCCCCCGCTAGAACTGTAACTAATGAGTATTCCAATAGGAATACAATCGGGTAACTTTGGGAGGTTTGCACAGTAAATTACACCTTACTTCATGATTTACTCAGTTGCATTTAATTCCGCTCAGGATTCTGAGTTAATGCAAATATTGAACTCATTTGTTACTTTTCTGTAAGTCTTATCTGTAGTAATGTACAGTTTGAGATAACGCCATAATTAAAGGAATTTTGCATCCGAGATGCCACGATTATGTATTTGTGTGTATTTGGAATAATTCAATTCTGAAGACTTTCCCATTTCCTTTTTTTTTCCCCCACTGGCTTTCCTGAATATCTTCTTTTTCACAAGAAGGAGAATTTGAAGAATGCCAAATTTAGCTCCTTAGACCAGCAAATGGAACAACTTTGAATTGCCTACCTGATTTTCCATTGCTGCGAAAACTCTGATGTGAGTTTGCTTTGGCTTTAAAATATACATTTGGAAGTACAGGTTGGTGTAATTTCTTATGTAGATTAATACGATCTGGGCTAAATGAGGAAAAATTGTAGCTACCAATCAGTCAAAATGTACTTATGGTCGAAGACCAAACACAGTAATAAGGCTAGCAATACAATAGAATCACTATAAAAAGGTATTTTAAAAATTGCAAAAAAAAAAACCTAGAACACTTAGCAACTAACAATAACATGAAAGATGAACAAAACAGCTATTGTTAAGAATTGTGCATCTACATTCAACCTATTCAATGACAACTAAAATCTAAAGTGGTTGAGTAGTACATGTTTCTTATTTTTATAATTTATTATTATTATTATTATTATTATTTATTCAATTTTTATACCGCCCTTCTCCCGAAGGACTCAGGGCGGTGTACAGCCAGGTAAAACAAACAATGTAATATACAATTAAAATACGAATTAAAAAACTTATTACATAATTGGCCTAAAATTTTGGAACATGAAAACTAAAACCCACTAAAAATTACTAGTAAAAAATTTAAAACCAATAAAATTTAAAACCAATAAAATTTAAGCCAGCCCCGCGCGAATAAATAAGTGTGTTTTTAATTCGCGGCGAAAGGTCCGAAGGTCAGGTATTTGGCGTAAGCCCGGGGAAGCTCGTTCCAGAGGGTAGGAGCCCCCACAGAGAAGGATCTACCCCTGGGGGCTGCCAGCCGACATTGCTTGGCAGACGGCACCCTGAGAAGTCCCTCTCTGTGTGAGCGTACGGGTCGGTGGGAGGCATGAGGTAACAGCAGGCGGTCCCATAAGTACCCAGGCCCTAAGCCATGGAGCGCTTTAAAGGTAGTAACCAAAACCTTAAAGTGCACCCGGGAGACCACAGGTAGTCAGTGCAGTCTGCGCAGGAGTGGTGTTACGTGGGAGCTACGTGAAGCTCCCTCTATCACCCGCGCAGCTGCATTCTGAACTAACTGAAGCCTCCGGGTGCACCTCAAGGGGAGCCCCATGTAGAGAGCATTACAATAATCCAAGCGGGAGGTAACGAGCGCATGAGTGACTGTGCACAAGGCATCCCGATCAAGGAAGGGGCGCAACTGACGAACCAGGCAAACCTGGTGAAAGGCCCTCCTGGAGACGGCCGTCAAATGATCTTCAAACGACAGCCGTTCATCCAGGAGAACACCCAAGTTGCGCACCCTATCCTTTGGGGCCAATAACTCGCCTCCAACAGTCAGCCGCGGCTGCAGCTGACTGAATCGGGGTGCCGGCATCCACAGTCACTCCGTCTTGGAGGGATTAAGCTTGAGCCTGTTCCTCCCCATCCAGATCCGTACGGCTTCCAAACACCGGGACAGCACTTCAACAGCTTCGTTGGGTTGGCCTGGGGTGGAAAAGTACAGCTGAGTGTCATCAGCGTACAGCTGGTATCTCACCCCAAAGCCACTTAAATTTAATCAATTTCAAAAATTCTCTGGGCAGATTACACTTTCCTTAAAAGGATAAAATAAGTAGATAAAATAGCAACAGGTACTGTGTACTTGTTTCCACTTTAAGGTTTCCAACCTTAAATTAACTCTCCGCTAGCCATGGATCCATTGGGGAGGATATGCCTATAAACACTGAAGTAAAAGGAGATTTAGAAAGTCCTGTTTTTAAAATGCCACTCATTTTATGGGTCCTGACTTTAAAAATGTCCAGCATTACTTCGCTCATAAGAGACATTTTTCTTTATTCAGATTCCCTAATCTCACGTCTACTAACCCATTGGAAATGAGGACTAAATTCCCTAATTTTCAAGTTCAAGTTAATTGTTTTTAAGGGTCTCTGGATCAACACCATATCCAGTGGTGGGATTCAAATAATTTAACAACTGGTTCTCTGCCCTAATGACCAGCTAGGTAGGCATGGCTTGGTGGTCATGTGACCGTGTGGGTGTGGCCAACTCAACGTCACTCACGTCGATGGGCGCTTCGCCTTAGCTGTTACAATGTAATAAGGGTTAACTGGAGAGGCAGTTTCTGTAAGCATGGCAATAAAGATGAGGCTAGAAACACCACCAGAATGTTTCCATCCTGCCTTCCTTACAGGATTAGCTCTGTAAAGTGGGGGGAAAAAACAAAAGGAGATTTCTTCCAACAACCGGTTCTCCAAACTGCTTAGAAAGTTAACAACCGGTTCTCCCGAATAGGTGCGAACTGGCTGAATCCCACCACTGACCATATCCCTTTTGGGACTATTTGTAAATTTGCAACTTGGTAAAATAAGAACCCTCCCTTATAGGCACTGATTAATCCACCCTGTTGAGAACCCTCAGCGTTTCACACCCGCATTCAATTATTTATGGAGGACAATGTGTTTTTGTTGATGAGCAAAATGAAGTCCTCAGAGAGCAAAATCAATCTTATGTGGAGACCCTCCCACCCACCCCCCACTCCAAATATTGATTTTAGCATACATTGACTATTTCTGGTTGTTAGCTATTTGGAATGACCACACAAAATGAGGAAGTTGTTAAGAGTTTAAGGTTTTTCGTATTTATTGGCAAGTCCAGCACACATATGATTAATCACATATTTGCAAAGTGAGCTCTCTGGAAAATTGACTGCCACACAGAAAAAAAAAATGCAGAAGGAAAAGCATATACACACAAATATACATCTGCTCCCCCCCCTCCCCAAAGTTTTATGTTATCAGCCTATGCAGAAATTTTGAGCAAGTGGAATGCATCTTCCACAAACCAATTTAGCTCGTTAAAAAGGGTTGCTTCTATAGTAGTTAGTGGAAAAATGTAATTACACACCAAATCCATCTTAAACCATTTGTTTTAGCCTTCTCCGCCCTCTCTTATTGGTTTTTCATCTTCATTATCTAGTACTTTGTTAGACCTAAACAAAAATCACAGGAATGAGACCCACTAAGGAGCTTGTGTTGAAGATGGTGAAACAACATCTGGATTGTAGATGGGATAAAGACCTGGTAAAGAGATAACACTCCCCCATCTCACAAATATTCCTCAACAAACTACTTTCTAAAGTTAAGTATCTTTCTTCTCTTAATCCAAGGATGCTGAGGTTTATATCTGTAGCTCAAAGGGAGGTCAGTCGAGAGATAACAGTAGGATTTTCAGCTGATATGATTGGAGTTATTTATTACAGCAATATCCTGCCTTTTCTCTATGCAACTCAGATAGGTATACATGGTTCTTATCTCTGGTTTTATTGTAACAACATCCTTCTGAAGGAGAATGGGCAGAATAAGAGTTCCAAGTACTTCTTATGACTCAGGATTTGAATTTTGGCCTTCGAAGTTCTCACCCCAGGAATGTAAACATGAATTTGCAGACGACGCTAAGCTGGCAGAAATAGCCAACACCCTAGAAGATAGGCTCAAGAAGATCCAGATGGATCTTGATAGACCTGAACACTGGGCCCTATCAAACAAAATGAAATTCAATGTGGAGAAAAGTAAAGTCTTACACTTAGGTAAGAAAAACCAAAAGCACACATATAAACTGGGGGAAACCAGGCTTAATAGCAGTGACTGTGAGAGGGATCTTGGAGTCTTAGTGGACAATCAGCTAACTATGAGCCAGCTGCAGCCAAAAAAACCAACGCAATCCTAAATTGCATTAACAGAGGGATACAATCAAGCTCAAGTTGAGGTACTAATACCACTCTATAAAGCCCTAGTAAGACCATACCTAGAGTACTGCATCCAGTTTTGGTCACCACACTATAAAAAAGATGTTGAGACTCTAGAAAAAGTGCAAAGAACAACCAGGATGATTAGGGGACTGGAGACTAAAACATATGATGAACGGTTACAGGAACTGGGCATAGCTAGTCTAGTGAAGAGAAGGACCAGGGGAGAACAGGATAACCATGTTCCAATACTTGAGGGGCTGCCACAGAGAGGAGGACCTTCTTTTCCAAAGCACCTGAACATCAGACAAATAATAATGGATGGAAACTGACCAAGGAGAGATTCAACCTAGAAATGAGGAGGAACTTTCTGACAGTGAGAACCATCAACCATAGGAACAGAAGTTGCCTTTGGAAGTTGTGGGAGCTTCATCACTTGAGACTTTCAAGAAAAGATTGGACTGCCATTTGTCAGAAATGGTGTAGGTTCTCCTGCTTGAGCAGGGGGTTGGACTAGATGACCTGCAAGGTCCCTTCCAACTGTGTTAATCTGTAATATCTCTCTTGAAAAATATTTGCTAAAATGGAAGAATTCCAAAGTAGTACTCTAATGTCAACTTTCGCACAAGCCCACAGTTTCAAGATTTTTCTTTCTTTTTCTTTATAAAGCTCAGGTTGAAGAACCGGACTTGGGTAAAGGTCAAATCAACTTCAGATCTGTAGTACAACCCTTTTTTGAAATGTTCTGTTTCTCTCTGCCTAATCTACTTTATGGTGAGACTACAACGTGGGCTGGGGGGGTGGGAGAGAAAGGATGAAATATTGATACCGCAGACCAAACAAACAAAAAGTGATGACGTTGATTAAATGGGTAATATTAAGGCTGTCACTCAGCTGAAGAAATCTTAATTGAATAATTGAGCATTACCATCAATTAATTGGTTCATTGATGAAATCTGCATAGATTTCTCATATAACTGAGAAAAGTAATCATTCTTTTTGAATGTGTTTCATAGAAGGACAGGGTGGTGCCTCCACTCTGCAATGAGAAACACAAGATGGGAAGAATTGGTTGTGCAAGCAAACGAGGTAGGACCTGCTTTCAGCCATGCCTGAAAAACACAAGAATCAAGTGTTCTAGGTCATCCAGGTCATGGTTGTCCCAAAGAGGCTTTTCCAAAGGGCAACTGGATTTCGTTTTTTCCTTGAAGATGTTTTGCTTCTCATCCGAGAAGCTTCTTCTGTTCTGCCAGCAGAACTGGAGAAGCTCATTGGATAGGAAGTGAAACATCTTCAAGGAAACATGAAGTCTAGTTGCCTTTTGAAAAAGCACCTTTGGGACATAAGAAATCCGAATAAGGGTATGGCTAGCTGATGAGAACTAAATAGCTTGAAATAGATCGATACTAGTCTCCTTTTATTTCTTGGTCAATAAATATAAATTTAACACAAAACAGTTTGTTGTGAAAGTGACTGCCTGTGAGGGCTCCTGGATTGGGGCTGAAAGGAGAAAGGGAAGCAATATGCTCCCTCCCATATTTGGGTAGACTGGGTTGCTTCGATAGGAAAAAAACCCACTTAATCTTTTCCCTGGTGTAGCTGACAAAGCAAGGAGAACCTGTGGCTTAGAGGTTAATACAACTGCCTAATATGCAAGCAAGCCCAGGTTCGAATCCCAGAAGGGTATGGCTAGCTGATGAGAACTAAATAGCTTGAAATAGATCTATACTAGTCTCCCTTTATTTCTTTATCAGTAAATTTAACAAGATATAGGTATAGATATATGATATTGTCATTAATGCAATGAACATGAATTTGGGCAAACTCTATTAAGTGGTCGAAGTCAGGTGAGCCTGGCATGCTATTTATTTATTTATTTTATTTTATTTATTTTATTTTTATACCGCCCTTCTCCCGAAGGACTCAGGGCGGTGTACAGGCAAAGTAAAACAACAACAATGTACAATTTAAAATACCATTTAAAAAACCTATTTAAATTAGCCTGAAAAGTTAAAAATTTACCATAACTAAAACCCCATTTAAAATTTTAAAATTTAAAATTAATAATTTAATTTAAAGTTAAAATTTGGTTCAAGCCAGCCCCGCGCGAATAAAAAGATGTGTCTTTAGTTCGCGACGGAATGTCCGAATGTCAGATATTTGGCGTAAACTTGGGGGGAGCTCGTTCCAGAGTGTGGGGGCCCCCACAGAGAAGGCCCTTCCCCTGGGGGCCGCCAGCCGACATTGTTTGGCGGACGGCACCCTGAGAAGTCCCTCTCTGTGGGAGCGTACGGGACGGTGGGAGGCATATGGTAGCAGCAGGCGGTCCCGTAAGTACCCAGGCCCTAAGCCATGGAGCGCTTTAAAGGTCGTAACCAACACCTTACCAACATGGTCCAGGGGTCTCCAACCTTGGCAACTTTAAGACTTGTGGACAAAGCAAAGCTGGCTGCAGAATTCTGGGAGTTGAAGTCCACAAGTCTTAAAGTTGCCAAGGTTGGAGACCCCTGCTATGGTCCATGGAGACCCCTGCTATGGTCCATGGGGTCGCGGAGAGTCGGACAAGACTTAGTGACTGAACAAATGGAGAAAATAGGGTTTTTCACCTACAATATTGGACTGCTACATCTAGCCATGGTCCAAACCAAAGAAAGTTTAAACAACCCTCATGCCCGTTTGAGTGAGTGAGCTGCAGAACTGGAGCAGAGAAGTGTGTGCATGCCAGAAGAAATATCCCTGCAATATAATGCAGAGATCACCTCCGATGAAGGGAGGGGGAGGAACTTTGCAACTGAAAGTAGCCGCCGTCACCTGCTCTGAAGTAGCAAATGATCAAATGATTATTCAAAGGTCTTTGATAATTGTGTTCCTACCTTCTCAAAGTCTCCCAGAGTCATTAGGCTAAGCATAGGAGAGCAAAGAACAAAACTCTACAACACAAAAGAGGAATACTAGCATGCCCGCCCTTGCACTTCCCCAGAGAGGTTTATACACTGCTAATATACAGAAACTACCTCAATGGCTTTCAGGAGAGACCTAATTACAGAGCTTAGGAATTTTAATGACTTGCTGAAAATTTACAGGGAGTTGAAGGCTATGAATATTATGAAAGACGTTGGAAAAATCCTAAATAACTGGTTTGCACAATCAGTCTCTGGTCATTTTGGGGCTCATTCCTTAATATATTCTCGATGCAAGAAAAGGGAGGGGAATATGCATTCATCAAAGCCTTCCACCAAATGCTTCTATTCTGATAATTCTTTATTCATCTAAATAATCTAATCTGAACGGTAACGCCCCCCACTATGATCTTTCCCGTTTCCGCTATCCAAAATCTGATACTTAAAACGTTGATCCTTCTAAATTACAATGGGTAATCTAATCTAATTTAATTGTCAGTATCTCTTCTTTCTCAAGGATGCTTTTGATTTGTAGAGCAAATTGTTCATGAGAGCCTCGTCTCTGATGAGGGAGGATGTTGAGAAGCAACTGCCAAAGCTGCTTTTTCTGAGGGGGCCGTCAGCCCCCTCCTCAGCATAATTCGCAGCAATTTAAAATATTTAACTTAGCGGTTTTATTAAAAGGCAAAGCTTCCTCAACGAGTTCATATGATCATCCATAAAATGTGTTCATCGGAAAATGCTACCAGATCTCTCTTAATTTTGGGGTGCAGCAGACTAAAAGGTCTTCCTACAATATCTTCTCAATGCAGGCTGTCCTCCTTTATCGCTTTTGCATCAGACAAAGCCATTACAGAAGGTTATTTAATTAATGTGCCAATGAATTAATCCAGGGGGTGAAATCTACTTACCTTTCTTACCAATTCGGAAGTGCGCATGTCACATGCGCAAACACACCCTATGTGTTTCAGGGCCTCTGTGGCTCAGACTGGTAAGACAGTCTGTTATTAACAGCAGCTTCTTGCAATTACTGCAGGTTCAAGTCCCACCAGGCCCAAGGTTGACTCAGCCTTCCATCCTTTATAAGGTAGGTAAAATGAGGACCCAGATTGTTGGGGGCAATGTTGACTTTGTATATAATATACAAATGGATGAAGACTATTGCTTGACATAGTGTATGTCCCCCCTGAGTCTTCAGAGAAGGGTGGGATATAAATGCAAAATAAAAAAAAAATGTGCAAAATCTTTCTGCACATGGGCAGACGTTACAAAACATATTACTTCCTGGTTAAAACCAGGAAGTAATGACAGCCAGGCGGGTTGGCAGAGCCTCACACCGCGATTGCTACCGGTTCTCCGAACCACCAGCCAAGATCGCTACCGGATCGCGTGATCCAGTCCAAACCAGGAGCATTTCACCCAGGGGTGAAATGTAAAATTTGTTACTACCAGTTCTGTGGGCATGGCTTGTGGGGGTAATGTGACTGCGTGGGCGTGGCCAACTTTTTTTTTTAACTTTTAAAAGCATTTTTTCTTATTTTTATTGAAAAGGTTTTACAACAACAATTAAATTTTTTCCCTCCCCTCCCCCCTCCCCCCCTTCCCCCCTCCCTCCAAAACCCATCTCCCCCCCCCCCAGACTTCCCGGAGTAAACACAAGGTATAGTTCAATAAACAAACAGTCATACATTAAATTTTTGAAATCTAACACAATTATAACCCTTCTCTCTCACATAACGTGACTTCTTCCATTAAAATCAAAAACAACGTCCTTCATTCAAAGGCAATCTGAAATTTCTTAATCTGATATCTATTTTGAATATAATCAATCCAATTCTTCCATTCATTTAGATATTTTTCTTGAGTACTGTCTTTCAAGAAGGCTGAGATTTTAGACATCTCAGCCAAATTGGAAACTTTCAATATCCATTCTTCTATTGTGGGTAAATCTTTTTTCTTCCAATATTGTCCAATCAACAGTCTTGCTGCTGTTATTAAGTTCAAAATCAATTTAGTCTCAATCATTGTACAGTCTGTTGTTATTCCCAAAAGGAAAAATTGTGGTAGGAACTTTATCTTCTTCTTCAGAACATTCTGCATAATCCACCAAATTCTTATCCAGAAAGACTTAATTTTCTTACAAGTCCACCATACATGAAAATATGTAGCATCATCACAATTACATTTCCAACATTTTGCTTGCATATCTGGATACATACATGATAGTTTCTTAGGATCTAAATGCCATCTATAAAACATCTTATAAAAATTTTCCCTTAAATTCTGCGCTTGCGTAAATTTAACATTTCTAACCCAATTTTTTCCCATGTTTCCAACATTATTGGTTCCTGAATATTCTGTGCCCATTTTATCATACAATCCTTTATTAAATCTCTTTCAGAATCTATTTCTATCACACATTATACAATCTCTTTATATGCCCCTGGGTTTGATTTCTAATTTGTTTAACCAAATTTTCTTCATTTTGAATAACACTAATTTTCTGATCTTCTTTCCATCTAGCCTTTAACTGTCCATATTGAAACCAAGTATAATTCCTCCCTTCTTCTTTTAATGTCTCCAAAGATTTTAGTTGTAAATTTCCCCTCTAATTATGTAAAAGATCTTTATAAGTAATCATTTCTTGTTCCTGTTCTATATTTATATTCTCTACTGTGGGGGCACCTACCCTCTGGAATGAGCTTCCCCCAGGACTTCGACAACTTCCTGACCTCCAGACCTTTCGCCGCGAGCTTAAAACATATCTATTCTTCCGAGCAGGACTGGCTTAATAGGGTTTTTAAACATGGATTTTATTGGGGTTTATTTTATATTTTGTATTGTATTTTAAATTTAGGCTTTATTGAATAAGTTTTTTAAATAGTGTTTTTATTGTAATGTATTATTTTATCTGCCTGTTCACCGCCCTGAGTCCTTCGGGAGAAGGGCGGTATAAAAATTAAATTATTATTATTATTATTATTATTATTATTATTATTATTATTATTATTATTATTATTATTATTATTATTATTATTATTATTATTATTATTACTGCATGCCGAGGACTTGCCCATATAGGAATTTTATAATTTAACTTATAATAATATTTTTTCCAGACACGCAGAAGAGAAATTCTCAACACATGATTCTTAAAAGCTTTGTCTACTTTCTTATCATACAATAAATATGCATGCCAACCATATAATAAATCATAACCTTCTATATTCAAAATCCTTTCCTCCATCAATTAAACCAATCACTTATTACCGAAAGAACAACTGCTTCATAATACAGTTTTAAATTAGGCATTTTTAATCCTCCTCTTTTCCGTGTATCTTGCATTATTTTCATTTTGACTCTCGCTTTTTTCCCTTTCCATATAAATTTATTAATTCCAATCTGCCATTCTTCCAAATTTTTGTCTTTCTTAATTATTGGTATCATCTGAAACAAGAACAAGAATTTAGGCAAAACATTCATTTTTATAGCTGCTATTCTCCCCAACAAAGATAATTGTAATTTTTTCCAAGTATTCATTTCCTTCTGAATTTTTTTCCATAACACATCATAATTATTCTTATACAATTTTACATTTGATGAAGTAAGAAAGACTCCTAAATATTTAACCTTTTTTACAATTTCAAATCCTGTTATTTCCTCTAGTTTTTCTTTCTGATTCTTAATCATATTTTTGGTTAACACTTTGTTTTATTGTGATTCACTTTAAACCCTGAGACCCTTCCATATTGATTAATTACTTCCAACAAATATACACTCGAATTTATAGGCTGAGTCAACATAACAACCAAATCATCTGCAAATCTCTGACTTTATATTCATGTCTTCTAATTCTAATACCCTCTATCTCCCTTAACTCTCTTATCTTATCCAATAAAGGTTCCAAAGACAAAATAAACAATAAAGGTGATAAAGGACACCCCTGCCTTGTTCCTTTCGTAATTTTAAAACTATCTGTCAAACTACCATTAATTATTATCTGAGCTGTTTGCTCTCCATAAATTGCCCTAAGTATTCTTATAAAACCATTTCCAAATTGCATTTTTTCTGTTAATTTAAATAAAAATTCCCAATGCAAACGATCAAAAGCTTTCTCTGCATCCAAAAATATAAACACTGCTGGAATCTGATTTTTCTTTTCCAAATATTCCAATAAATTCACTATCTGCCTAACATTATTCCTCATTTGTCTCCCTTTTATAAAACCAGACTGGTCAGTATGAATCCTTTGTTGTACAATTTCCATTAACCTATTTGCCATTATTTTCGCAAAAATCTTATAATCATTATTCAAGAGTGAAATCGGTCTATAATTCCCAGGCTTAGTACAATCCTGATCCTCTTTTGGTATCAATGAAATAAAAGTAGTCCTCCATGATGGTGGCACTCCTCCTCCCATCAGTATCTGATTAAATAACTCCATAAGTGGACCAACTATCTCATCCTGTAACTTTTTATAATATATTGCTGTAAGTCCATCTGTGCCCGGGGATTTCCCTATTTTTAATTGCTTTATTACCAAAGTAATTTCCTCAGAAGTTATAGGCCTAAAAGCATTTTTTCAGCTGAAGAAAAAATGCTTTTAAAAGTAAAAAAAAAAAAAAAGGCTCTGATGATCACGCGGCTCAGCTGGGCATGGGTGGGGAGCAGGGATTTTTGCTACTGGTTCTCCAAACCACCCGCCATCATCGCTACCGGATCGGGCGATCCGGTCCGAACCAGGAGCAATTCACCCCTCTTTTCACCCCTGAATTAATCCTGTTCAACAACTTTTTGACTCTTCTGGCCGCTGTTTTGATTGTTACATCGGCTTCTACTAGAGCTAATATAGATAGCAGTGTTCTGATATCTCTGGGGCTGCCACAATGAAAAGAGGGCTCAACCTTTTCAACTTTTTCTAATGGTCTTTCCAAAGCATTAGAAGACAGGACAAGAAACAGTGGGTGGAAACTAATCAAGGAGAGAATCCACTTAGAACTAAGGAAAACTTTCTTGACAGTGAGAACAATGAATCAGTGGAACCGCTTGCCTCCAGAAGTTGTGGGTGCTGCAAAACTGGAAGTTTTTAAGAAGCGTCTGAACAGCCATTTACCTGAAATGGTTTCTTGTCTGAGCAGGGGGTTGGATTAGAAAACCTGCAAGGTTCCTTCCCATTCTGTTATTCTGTCTCAAGTAAATGCTATTGTACAAATGCTACTACTTGATTCCTCTCTTAATGTCTGTAGTCAAAATAAGGACTGGGTGTAATTGCTCTCTGGGGAAGTTCTCAGACCCGGACAATGGCGAGGAATCCCATTTCATTTTTATGGATGAAATAAATGCTAAAGTAAAATATTCAAGTTTTGCTACTTGCTCCAGAACACTAAATTAACAACCACAATGACATTAACTGGAAGAAGGCAAAGGGGTGAGAGAAAAGTCTTAAAGAGAGACAAATTACTATCCTTTCTGATTTATTGGGAATGGCCTTCCTTGTTTTTCCTGCCATCGATAGCTGATTAGGGGATGGTGATAGCATGAATACGAGAGCTGAAATTTTCAGAAAAGAAAAACTTTAAAGACAACTTTGTTAAATGAGGAGATGTCCCTGTTATAGTGAATTGAATGTGCCCGCAAGGAGTGAAATAACAGCTGTGTGTTTTATAACAGGTCAGTGGCACATTCTCACATGATTATCATTGGGGATGGGAGAAATGGATAGAAGGCAGCCATGTTTATTGATTAATCTTCTACTACTTCACCTAGTTGGCTTTCTGCTTAAGGTGGAACTAGAAATCACTGTCTCCCAGTTTCTACCCTGGTGCCTGAACCTCTACAATAAACTGGCTCTGATGGCTAAGAGCATTAGGAATCAGAATAACTCTCTTTTTGGCCACACTTTTTGCTCCTACTTTGCTATCTTCCAACTGGGAGCCTGATCATCTCAAGCTCTTCTTTTCAGTCTGTTCCATACAAGAATAGTTTGTTCAATAGTAATAACTGTAAGAGGGACCTTGGAGTCCTAGTGGACAATCATTTAAATATGAGCTGGCAGTGTGCTGCAGCTGCCAAAAAAGCCAACACAGTTCTAAGCTGCATAAACAGATGGATAGAATCAAGATCACGTGAAATGTTAATACCACTTTATAATACCTTGGTAAGGCCACACTTGGAATGCTGCATCCAGTTTTGGTTGCCACGATCTAAAAAAAGATGTGGAGACTCTAGAAAGAGTGCAGAGAAGAGCAACAAAGAGGATTAGGGGACTGGAGGCTAAAACATATGAAGAACGGTTGCAGGAACTGGGTATGTTTAGTCTTGTGAAAAGAAGGACTAGGGGAGACATGATAGCAGTGTTCCAATATCTCAGGGGCTGCCACAAAGAAGAGGGAGTCAAGCTATTCTCCAAAGCACCTGAAGGCAGGACAAGAAGCAATGGGTGGAAACTAATCAAGGAGAGAAGCAACTTAGAACTAAGGAGAAATTTCCTGACAGTGAGAACAATTAATCAGTGGAACAACTTGCTTCCAGAAGTTGTGAATGCTCCAACGCTGGAAATTTTTAAGAAGATGTTGGATAACTATTTGTCTAAAATGGTATAGGGTTTCCTGCCTAAGCAGAGGGTTGGACTAGAAGACCTCCAAGGACCAAAGTAGAAACTTCTTTCCCTCCCACAGACATAAAGATATACACATAAGGAGAAACACGATGAGATGCAGACTGTTTATAGTACATATACCCTTAATAACTCTTCCTTGATCATTTGGCTCTCAACATCTGTTTGTAGATTAATAGCCTTGTTCTGGATACATATGGACTGCAGAATTCTGACAAGGATGATCATGATGTTCCTTCTACATTTTCTACTTTGAAAAACTCCAGATTGTCTTTCTGCTGGAAGATGCAGAACAGAACCAGCTGAAATTGATGCTTATTTATTGCTGATAAAGCACCATTCCGCTCATTTACAGGTTTGGTGTAATTCCTTGCCTGCATTAAGGTGGGGGGAGCAAGGAAGGGTTGTAGCTCAGTGGTGGTCACTTTTCTCGTATGTTATAGAATAGAATAGAATAGAATAGAATAGAATAGAATAGAATAGAATAGAATAGAATAGAATAGAATAGAATTTTTTTATTGGCCAAGTGTGATTGGACACACAAGGAATTTTTCTTGGTGCGTATGATCTCAGTGTACATAAAAGAAAAGATACGTTCATCAAGAATCATAAGGTACAACACTTATGATAGTCATAGGGTACAAATAAGCAATCAGGAAACAATCAATATCAATATAAATCATAAGGATACCAGCAACAAAGTTACAGTCATACAGTCGTAAGTGGAAGGAAATGGGTGATGGGAACGATGAGAAGATTAATAGTAGTGCAGATTTAGTAAACAGTTTGACAGTGTTGAGGGAATTATTTGTTTAGCAGAGTGATGGCCTTCGGGGAAAAACTGTTCTTGTGTCTAGTTGTTCTGGTGTGCAGTGCTCTATAGCGTTGTTTTGAGGGTAGGAGTTGAAACAGTTTATGTCCCTTGGTGAGTCTGAGAGTAAGCCGTAATTTTTATAAGATGGACCAATAGCCAGATTCAATGCATGGCAGTTTTCTATACCAACACCCCAGCTATTAACCTAAATCTTTACTGTCAAATTGTACCAACTATCAAATGGAAAATCCAAACTTCACAACCCTGTTGGTTTTCCAAAATAGCTTGGCCTGAGTAGTAAGATTGCACTTTGGGTGCAATCTTACTACTCAACCGGGTGGGCTGCCCCCAACCATACAGCTCCTCCACGCTTAAATAAAATAAGAAGCCTGCCTACTCAACTTCTTTGTACAAAGAAAATGAATAGTGGCAGTACTATTTTGAGAAGTCAGGAATGAAGCATTTATAAATAATGACAAAATAATTATAATGGCGATAAAATGCTCATTTTACTGGGCATATAATTGGATTCTTTCTTTTTTTAAAAAAAAATATTGTCTCCACTAATTAACATAAATTTAAACCCTCTGGTATTTTCTTTCTGTTTAGAGAGCCTATCAAGGCAGGCTCACCCTAGAGACCACCAATGATGGGAACAAGACTCTTCTCCAAACAATATGCATTGTGTGATTTCTTGTTATGCCTCCACACCAACACAATTGCAGAAAACACCTAGTCCTTTCCATCCACTAGATTTCTTGTTAGGATAGAAAAAGTGACCAGTCGCCAAGAGCTTGACATAGCCAAGCATTTGATCTACAAGTTTGAGGCAAGATTTCACTCTGCTCATTTTTAAGATTGGCTTGAGTGTGTACCTGGACAATTTCCTAGAGGACAGATTATACTTTGCCGCTAGAACATTTTATTTTGAATGTACTTGCCCGACATTTCCAAGTAGGCTAAATGCTAGTTCTATCCCAAGACTTAACTTCAGTACAAATCTGCCCCAAAACTGAACAAGGCTTATGGTTGAAATGTAACCGCCCAGAGGTGGGTTTCAGCAGATTCTGACCAGTTCTGGACAACCGGTAGCAGAAATTTTGATTAGTTTGGAGAACCGGAAGTAAAAATTCTGACTGGTCCGGCCCCCATCTATTCTCTGCCTCCCAATTCCCAGCTGATCAGGAGAAATGGGGATTTTTGCAGTAACCTTCCTCTGGAGTGGAGTGGGAATGGAGATTTTATAGTATCCTTCCCCTGGAATGGGGTGGGAATGGAGATTTTACAGTATCCTTCCCCTGCTACGTCCACCATGCCACGCCCACCAAGCCATACCCACAGAACCGGTAGTAAAAACTTTTGAAACCCACTGCTGTACCTGTCCCATCACAATGGCATCAATCTATACACATATATTCCTAACTTGACCCCAGCTGACATTTCTGTTTTAGTTATCTTTTCAGATTCTTCTTCATAAACGGTTGAACTCCAGAAAGCAAATTATGAATTTGGTTATACATAGAAATGCTGGGGAATTCTGGGACTTGAGGCTGGGGAATTCTGGGAGTTGAAGTCCACGGGTTTTAAAATTGCCAAGGTTGGATGCTCCTCCACTAGACCATTATGTCTTGATTGCTTTCTAAAGTAATATTGTTGTTTCCTACATGTTTCCTAAGAAGCAGCACATTCCTTCTTTGCAAGTACAGAGCTGTCAGATTTTCTCTCATTACATAGTGGTCTTAAAAGGAAAAAAAAAAAGCCAGAAACAACAGAAGAATGGAGTGCAGTGGAGTGCAGTGGAGTGCAGTGGAGTGGAGTGGAATAGAATAGAATAGAATAGAATAGAATAGAATAGAATAGAATAGAATAGAATAGAATAGAATAGAATTCTTTATTGGCCAAGTGTGACCGGACACACAAGGAATTTGTCTAATACCAAATATCATAACACCAGATATGGGAATTTACCTTTCCTTTCCTTTCCTTCTGCTATGCTGTTTACTTTGAGGTGTCGTTCCCAATCGTGCTTCTGAAATAACATAAAATATCCTTTTGTTTTTATACACTTAGTTTCATGTTGGCTTTCCACAGCTCCCTGTTTCTACAAGCATAGGAAAAACAGGAAAAAATTATAAAGTTTCTCAACTTAATATATTTATATGTGTATTTATATATTTATAGATGCCTCTAGTCATGATACTCACTTTTCCTCTTTTTTTTTTTTTACTGCAAGCGTTTCAAAAGAGAGAGACTTTTTTTAAGCTCTTGCTGGATAGCGAGAGTAACACCCCGCGTAGTGCAGCAATTAATGTAAGGTAACTATCTGTAGTGAATTGCAGAGTAAACAGCTCCATGAAATATGCATAAAAGCCGGTGCATAAGTTAGTGTGTGGCTAATCGTTGCAAAAATATTATTTTTTCTTTTTATTGTCCGGTGTATGTTTAATATATTGCATTCTCTGGATACAGCAATTGAGTTTTGTTTCGTTTTCCCCCGGTAAAGCCAGTGCTATTCAAGCAGTCCTCAATTTAGAACCACAACTGGGATCAGAATATCCGTTTGTTTATTTATTAAATTTATTTGCTGCACATCTCATATTGAAACAGGTCTGGGCAGCTTAGAAAATTAAAATGGCAAAGCAATTGCTAAGCGAATAACACCCGGTTTTATGACCTTTTTTTTTTCATGGTTATTAAGCAAATCATTTCATTTGTGAAGTGAATCATGGGGTCTTTAAATGAATCTGGATTCTCTCATTGATTTTGCTCATCTGAAGCCGGCGGGGAAGGTCCCAAATGCTGATCACATGATACTACAACCATAGTAAATACATCCTGTTTGACAACCATCCAAATTTTGATTGTATGACCCTGGGGATGCTGCGACGGTCATAAGTGTAAGGATTGGCTATCAGTCACTTTTTTTCAGAGGCATTGGTAACTTCAGAGAGTCACTACCAACCTGCCTTCCATTGAGGACCTGTATACTGCATGAGTCAAAAAGAGGACTGTGAAAATATCTACAGACTCCTCAAATCCTGGACATAAATCGTTTCAACTCCTACCCTCAAAACGATGCTACAGAGCACTGCACACCAGAACAACTAGACACAAGGACAGTTTTTCCCCGAACGCCATCACTCTGCTAAACAAATAATTCCCTCAACACTGTCAAACTATTCACTAAGTCTGCATTACTATTAATCTTCTCATCGTTCCCATCACCCATCTCCTCCCACTTATGACTGTATGACTGTAACTTTGTTGCTTGTATCCTTACAATTTATATTGATTGTTTCCTTGTATGATTTGATTGCTTATTTGTACCTTATGACTATCATTAAGTGTTGTACCTTATGATTCTTGATGAATGTCTCTTGTCTTTTTATGTACACTGAGAGCATATGCACCAAAGACAAATTCCTTGTGTGTCCAATCACACTTGGCCAATAAAGAATTCTAATTCTAAACAAATGGCTGTAAGTCAAGGACTACCTGTACATGTGGACACTCAATGCAGGGTTCTTTAGTGTGCACTGTATCAGAGCAAAGCTGTGCAAAATCCAGCTTACATGTTCACACGAAATGAAAAAGTTCGTCTAAATTGAGCTTCTTGCGAAAACATTTCAGCAATCAAGCAGCTTCCTTCAGCTTCCTCCCAACCAAGAGCAGAGATATTGTAATGCCACCGCTCCATTTCAGAGACAAGTTTTCATAATGCAGGTGTCCAAACTCCAGGACAGACATGAAGCGAAAAACCACTTTAGGGTTGGAAGCGTGTTTATAGAGAAGAAAGAAGGTGATGCAAAAGAAACTATTTTGAAAGCAACTGAGTTTGAATCGAAATAGTATTTACCTCCGGCCAGAAGTCTGTGCCACTGTATCGTGAAATGATTACCAGACAGAAGTAACTCCAAGAATTACATCTGACCTAAAGGACCAGAGACAAATTCTCTGCATGTACCAACATTTTTTTTTTAAATTGAAAAGTACCAACACTTTTCACATTGCAACTGTATTTGGTTTCAGACAAATGTTGCATCTGTATTACAGATGTTTATTATTATACTGTCTAAAGATCAGTTGCGCACAGCACCAATTTTTAATCTCTGCTTCCACCATGTCTTAATGGATATTTCCAAAGTCATGTTGAGGTTATGATAGTTTTGCTGTTTTGTTTTGTTTTTAGCCTATAATATGATTTTGAAGGAAGTCAGAAAGACAGAACTCAAAAATAGTGCAACCTAATTGACTGCTGTCAATCACTACGTCTCAATTTGGTTAAAGATTTCACATCTAGTATATTTTCCATTCTACACAGCTGCAAGCTAATTATATTAGATTTGTGAGCAATATAGCAAATAATTAAAGATAAGCATATTTTAAAAATTTTAGCGGCATAGTTTTAGGACCGCTGTAAAAAGAAACCCAATGATCTAGCTATTACATAGATTGCTTAAATGACAAAAGTGCCTTAAGCCACTTTCTAAATGAGAGGTAAGCAGTTTATATTCAGGAGTAAAAAAAATCTGTCCTTTGCTTAATTTCATCTAGATCTTCAAAGATCTATTCTGAAAGCCAACCCAGTCCATGCTTTCCCCTGATGAGTATCTATGATTCAACGTAGGACAATTGTGTGCTGAGCAATGATGTGTACCTTATGTAAATCATGTTTAATATATTCCATTGCTATGGTGTTTGCATCTAACGACCAGCCATTCCTGAATTCCAAAATCTTGCGGATGATGTGATTCCAGATGCACAAAGGACATTTATCTGCCTCCTTGCATTTCCACGTTCAGTTAGACATCTGAAAAAAAGAAATCGAGCGGTGGACACGAATGGGCTCTCAGCTATACGGCGGCTGCATGGGTTATTGAGGGAGCGGTTCGGAGCTCCCACGTAACACCTATCCTGCGCAGACTGCACTGGCTACCTGTTGTTTTCCGGGTGCGCTTCAAGGTATTGGTTACCACCTTTAAAGCGCTCCATGGCTTAGGACCGGGCTACTTACGGGACCGCCTACTGCTGGCCTCTATCTCCCAGCGTCCGGTGCGTTCCCACAGAGAGGGACTCCTCAGGGTGCCGTCAGCCAAACAATGTTGACTGGCGGCCCCCAGGGGGAGGGCCTTCTCTGTGGGGGCTCCTACCCTGTGGAACGAGCTTCCCCCCGGGCTTCGACAAGTACCTGACCTTAGGACCTTTCGCCGCGAACTTAAAACTTATTTATTTCATATGGCTGGACTGGCCTGATTTTAAATTTTAAATATTTTAATTGTGGGTTTTAAATTCCTGTCATTTTTATGGGGTGTAATGGTATTTTAAATTCTCTGGCATATCGAATCAGTTTTTTAAGGGTTGTTTTAATTATGGTGTATGTTTCTGTTTGTATTTTATTGGCCTGTTCACCGCCCTGAGTCCTTCGGGAGAAGGGCGGTATACAAATTAAAACATCATCATTATTATTATTATTATTATTATTATTATTATTATTATTATTATTATTATTATTATTATTATTATTATTATTATTATACGGAGATCATCAATCAAGTCAAGACTCAGGGCTCCGATTCCTACTCCTTAGAAGAGTCAGATATATCAATGGGAAGATTTGATTTCAGAATTCACTTAGAACATTTCTACCATATGGAGATGCTAGGACTGAAACTAACAGAACTTCAGCTGCACTAAACTGCTGGAGTAAATGGCTTCATGACTACAAGTAGCCCTTAACTTACAACCGTTCATGTAGTGACCTTTCAAAGTTACAATGGCACTCTAAAAAAGTGACTTATGACCATTTTTCACACTTAAGACTGTTGCAGCATCCCATGATCAAAATTTGGATGCTTCCAACTGGCATGTATTTATGAGGGTTGCAGTGTCCCGGGATCAGTGGTGGGTTTCAAAATTGTTTACTACCAGTTCTGTAGGCGTGGCCTGGTGGGCGTGACTTAGTGGGCGTGGTGTGGCTTGGTGGGCATGGCAGGGGAAAGATACTGTAAAATCTCCATTCCTACCCCACTCCAGGGGAAGGTTACTGCAAAATCCCCATTTCCTCCCAATCAGCTGGGACTCGGGAGGCAGAGAATAGATGGGGGCGGGGCCAGTCAGAATTTTTACTACTGGTTCTCTGAACTACTCAAAATTTCCACTACCGGTTCTTCAGAACTGGTCAGAACCTGCTGAAACCCACCTCTGCCTGGGATCATGGGATCATCTTATGTAAACTTCTGACAAGCAAAGTCAATGGGGAAGCCAGATCTCCTTAAAAACTGTGGCAAGAAAGATCATAAAATGGGACTCTAAACTCATTTCATACCTATCTTGCTTAACAGCAAGGATTTGGGGCTTAATTGTGGTCATGGACTCTGTGTAGAGTTCTTAAAAGAAGGTAGAGAAAGCTATTAATATAAACTGAGTTCTTATTTTTTTTAAAAATACTCATATATTCAGGGAAAATAATTGCCAATTGAATCAACACCACTTCCAAAGAGGTCGACACAAGTAGGGGCCGTATAGAGATTTGAGATCTGTATCATTCTTACTGATGGTGGTACTTTGGTATTTCCACCAAATAATTGCCAGTGACTTCTGTTTTGTTTTCTTTGGCGTGTATCTGTGGAGAAGATCTAATCTTAAGTAAATGATCTTCAGGGAGAAGGAGATTGGCTAACTCCTAGGAGACTTATCCTTATTAGAGCATTGCTGGGTTCAAAGGCAAATCAATAAAGTTTAAGGGCCAAAATTATAACTTATACAAGCGACAAAGACCTAAGCAAAGTCAGCAGAGATATCGCTTTGTCTTACACCTGGGGGATGAAATTGGCTTGGTACGGTACGTGAAAAGGATGAAAGAGATGGAGAGAGGGCACAAAGGAAGCTTCTGTTCGCTTGTACTCCCTATATGTTTTATCTTAAAAATGTCTACATTGGGGTTTAATTGTTGAGATGTTCTCTCAAGAAGTATGACCTTATAGGGCATTTTTTCAGGAAAAGAACAGTCTATATATTACAAGGCAGCAAATGATTCATAACTGCTAAGCGGCCAGGCCCCTGGGTCCATGCTTCCCATGTGGTTTTTTTTTTTTATGCATTGCAAACTCTTACATTAAATTGTGATAAATGGAGAACGGAGGCTATTCATACAAATCAATGACTTTAGTGTATGTGTCATTAGCCTGAGAGATGCAGGCAACGGTCAGTACAATAAATCAAGCGATGATCTGCTGTCTGCAGCACGATGCAAGCAAGCAGACACATTAGGAAGGTTAAAGAATAAAATTAATCTGCATGTTTTGGTCTCCTTTCCCGGCCCTCCCCTCTACTCTTGTGCAGAGCCACCCAGTCACCTGGTCAGATGGAAAAAATTAAAATCACATGATGCAAAGGGAAGCAGTGGCAACAGAGGAATAATTGGTTTGGGTTAAACTTTCCCCTCCTCTCCTGGCTGAAAACTTAATTATGCATTAATGGGATTAATTTATTCATCCTGGCGAGGAAGTAAAAATATGGAGAAAAGGTGAAATACAGCGACAAGAGTGATCTTTTTAATTGCCTTTAATGCAGACTGTGATATAGACCCACCTGCAGGAGTTCAAGCCATCAGCAAAAGGGATTTTTTTAAAAAAAAAAAAAAAGGAGGAGGAAAACATGTTCTATTGCTCTTTTAAATGTGGCATATTTCTTCCTTCTCATTTTATAAATCCTGCATGTAGTAATCTATGGCTATCCTTATCCTGGCCCCTAGAGCAGGTTATGAAGATGAGTCAGCTCCAATATATGAGAAAGAAAAAAAAGTACATATTTTTTTTCCCCCTTCTCAAGCAACTGCGCCATGGAGTTGTAATGTACTAGATAAAGCTTTAGCAAACCCAACCTTCGGAGGATCATAGGTGGGGTAGGGGGTAGGGGGGAAACCTGCTGCTTACTTTTAAAAAAAAGTGATGTACAATATTTGAAAAGAATGAATTTGAATTATGCGGGCATTTAATTGCATCAGTTTAAAGACTGGTTGTGGGTGACATAGAACTCCTAGGTTTTAGCAAGCGATTTAGCAATATGTAAGATTTTGGCATTGCAAGATTTGCCATTAAATCGGAAAAAAATGTTATTCTTATTACTGTCTTTTTAGATTACTTTTTATTTAATATTGTACTGGGAATGCTAATGGTCAAAGATGTGGTATAGTGTGTGTGTGTGTGTGTGTGTGTGTGTGTGTGTGTGTGTGTGTAACAACTTGCCTGCAGAAGTTGTGAATGCTCCAACACTGGAAATTTTTAAGGAAATGTTGGATAGCCATTTGTCTGAAATTGTGTAGGGTTTCCTGCCTCGGCAGGGGGTTGGACTAGAAGACCTCCAAGGTCCCTTCCAACTCTGTTACTATGTTATGTTATTATATATATAATATTCTATTTTCTGTCAAAGCACCTGGTCTGCCCCAATGTGAGAGGGAGCATATTGCTTCCCTTTCGCCTTTCAGATCCAATCCAGGAGCCCACAAGCGGTCACATTCATGACAAACCATTTTATCACCAAATATATATTTGCTGATAAAGAAATAAAGGAGACTAGTATAGATCTATTTCAAGCTTTTTAGCTTTCATCAGCTAGCCACACCCTTACTCGGATTCGAACTTGGGCTGCCTGCATATTATGCAGTTGTATTAACCTCTGAGCCTCAAGTTCTCCTCCCTTTATCATCTGAACCAGGGGAGAGAAAAACACTTAATTTCTCCCTTGGCTCAGCTGAAAAAGGGAGGAGATGTATGTATGTATGTATGTATGTATGTATGTATGTATGTATGTATGTATGTATGTATGTTTCTGCCAAACTAGCAGTTCGAAAGCACGTAAAAAATGCAAGTAGAAAAATAGGGACCACCTTTGGTGGGAAGGTAACAGCGTTCCGTGCGCCTTTGGCGTTGAGTCATGCTGGCCACATGACCACGGAGACATCTTCAGACAGCGCTGGCTCTTCGACTTTGAAACAGAGATGAGCACTGCCCCCTAGAGTCGGGAACGACTAGCACATATGTGCGAGGGAAACCTTTACCTTTGTATGTATGTATGTATGTATGTATGTATGTATGTATAATATATTATAATACTGTACTGGGAATGTTCCCAGTACAGTAATATAATGTTTATTTCTAATTTACAGTGCATAAATAAGGATAAATAAAATTGAATCCTTTGCAACTTAAAAAAATAGACTGTAAAATGGGGAGGGCATAGCTAAAATTTTTGGGGCTCAACAGGTGAGCCCACTGGATGGTCTTGGCTATCTCTGTAACTCAACAAGTATACAAATGGGTGGAATCCAATTTTTATCCTGTCTTCTGCTAGTTTATCAATAGATTTCTCCCTCTGAATGGCACTGGATACCTAAACAATAAATATAATATCCTTTAGAATATTAGCTGAAGAAGAGAAATGGTACTGGAGAGTTTTGTGTTTATTAACTGTGTTGCGTCCCGACCAAAAGTTGGTTTATTTCATTATTGCACAATTTGTTTTGATGTGATTCTTTTGTGACTTTATAATTAATTTGGGGGAGGGCTTATTATTTATTTTTTTGTTTGTTTGCATAAAAACTCTACTAGGATTGAATTTCCTTCTGCAGGGAAAAAACTAGGTCATTTATAAATGAATTATGAAGTGGTTCAGTACCATGATGCATGGACTCACTCTTTAAAGCAACCTTATCATTCCTCAGGATCACATGGCATGTGTAGCATGCAATTGCTGGGATCCTGGGAAACAAGGCAGCTGTTTTAAAGAGTTTCAGGCAGGTTCTGTATTCATGTCCCCATGTTCTCTAGAACACTACTTCTTTCCAGTCGAGAGAAGTCTTATTCTTCCATCTCTTTATCCTGTCTTCCTCCCCACCCATCCCTAGTATATTCATCACACTGATATAATAGATTCATACAATTAATGGGCATAGGATCCAACTCATAAAAATGCTCCAGAGGCTAATTTCACACCATGTGCAAGTAAGATATGCCTGGCCGGTAGACGTTAAAAGTTAAGAATGAACGATAACGGAGCGTGATGCATTATTTTTCCACGACTGTGGCGACAAGAGATGCAAAATAAATCCACAATATGGCTTTCAATGGGTACAAATTGGCCCAATGTACTGCAGCCGGCCGTGGATAGTTTGATCCTAATTAGGATATGTGATAATTTAACCTGCTAACTGCAAGAGTAAGGGGAAAGTGTTGTGTCATCTTTTTTCTTAAATATTGTAGGGCAAATTAATTTCACCTCCACCTCCAAGTCTGGCGGGCCATTGTACAATAAGCAGTCTTCACCAACTGCTTCCGTGACTTGGATGGATCTGCTCTTGGGATTGTGGACGGTTTGTATCAAGTGAGGTTGCCAGATCGAGTCCTTCCAGTTAAGAGCAGAGCTCCTGAAATTGTAAAGGCTCATCACTTTAGAACAGTGGTTCTCAACCTTTATAGTGCTGCGATTTCTCTCTTTTTTAATTCATCGCGCCTGAAGCCGAATTCGGCTAGCGATTTGAAGAGCCTGCAGCTGGCTTGTGGAGTCAACCATTGGAGCGCGATTCTTCGATGTGCAAATATACTTCCCATATTTCCGATGGTCTTAGGCCACCCCTGACAAATCGTCATTCGACCCCCCAATGGGGGTCCCGACCCACAGGTTGAGAACCGCTGCTTTAGAAGCTGTGGAAGTTGTCGAGGTGCCTGCTTCAGTTTTGTCTGAAGCTCCATAACGAACGCCTTGGACACAGCTAAACTCAGGTTTATCCAATTGCATCCAGACCTGTTGGCTTCCAAGTGTAATGGAAACTCTAGGCTCAGATGAGGACACAAAAGACGGGAATATAAAATCCTGAATAAAAGTAAATAAATGTTTTAGAAACCTCTGCTTAAACACATTTGAGCAATTTAATCAGAAGCTTTGAGAAGGAAGGTGGCAGAGAGAGAGAGAGAGAGGGAGAGAGAGAGGGAGAGAGAGAGAGAGAGAGAGAACAATTGGATGCTCTGGCTACCTGCCTTATTCTCTTGTTCGTCTATTTCTCAGTTTTTTTGCTTCATCCTTTTAGTCTTGAAGAATCCTAATTAGAAGCCCGAACAGGACATGCATTCTCCTTCTCTCTCTCTCTCTCTCTCTTTGTGCCCTTAAATCAGTAATTGGCTTCAGTGCAGGGAATGTCAGGAAATTAACACATCACAACATGACAGCTGTTAATTTTTTCTCCATATTTGTCATATGAATCACTGCTGATTTGCCAGAGTGCATAACAAATTAGTGAGTTGTAATCAGTGGGCAGTTTCTCCTTCTATGGCACTTATTCTACTTTGGAGCTTGTGCGTGCAGATGTGCGTGTATGCGTGCATCCGCATGTGTGTTTTAACTTTCATCCCACCACCTGCCGCTGCTTCCTTCTCCTCCACCTTCTAGTCTGTTACTACCCTGTTCATCAGGGTTCATATTTGCAAGGTATGTCAATGTCAATAAATCAGTATAAGCAACAACTAAAAGCTCTGGAGCTCTTAAAATTTTGATGAAGGCTTTTAGTTACACTTGGAACTGAAGGGGAAGGGGAAGGGGAGGGGAGGGGAAGGGGAGGGGAGGGGAGCAAGGGGAAAGTAGAGTGGGAGGGGGAAAAAGAAGGGAGGAGAGGGTGAAAGGGAAGGGAAGTGGAAGGAGAAGAGGTAGGTAAAGCAACAGGCAGAAGACTTAAAAGTACAAAGTTGCCAACAATGTAAAGAGATTTAGGTCTTTTGCCCCTATTAGTACAAACACAACAGTATCAAATTAAACAGTTAAGAATTTCCTGTCTTTTTATAACACCCAGCATTTCCATTGCTTAGCCACTTCGTAGTTGAGCTGGCCCTGTGTCCACAATTTCCTTCCCCCCCCCCCAATAATACCTTTTATTGACTCTATTGAGCATCTCGCAGTCAAGACAAGTATAAATAACTTCAGTAACCTTCTCTAATATTTCCATTTTAAAAAAAGTTCTCTTCTTCCCATCCCTAATCAATAATCAAATTTCATCATTCAATCCTAATCAGAAAAGTCTATTAATTGCTACCAGAAATAATAGCATATTATATTATTATATTTGCTAATCTAACAAATCCATTTTGTCTTCCAACTTATCACTTTCTCTAATCTATCTATCTATCTATCTATCTATCTATCTATCTATCTATCTATCTATCTATCTATCTATCTATCCATGTATGAAAAGAAATCTCTCTTCTTACAAACAGATCTTTGAAGCCTCGGCGTTCAGTCCTGGTCGAAAAGAAATTCCATTAATAATTTTTTGAGGTCGCATCTCGAGTGATACCAAGCTTGGAGGCCCCTATATTTAGAAGAAGGCAAGCTGTGGGCAATAAGAAAAAGAGAAAATAATTGTAGAGGTTTAAGTATCTTAGCCAGATGGACAAGAAACTGGTGTCAGTGAACATAAGGAATGCAGTTTGGGAGTGTTATAGGCCTGGTAGGAAAACAAATCTGGTCAATTTCTGAATAACAAGTTGCCTTGGGGAGCCATTGCTAGTCAGACTGAGCTAGAAAGGGAAATATTCCGGGAATGAATTGTACTTCTGTGTTTTTATTTCAATCCTCCATCAATCTGATGAGCGGGAAACTTCTCCATTGCATTCAAAGAAGAAAAATTGGACGGAATTTTCACATGAATGAGATGTTCTTTCGGGGACCTTTACTAAATGGAGGTATTTGTAACAAAGAAAGGCAGGATATCTGTAGTTCTCTTTCCAGCTCTCGGCATCTTCTTTCCTAAGGCTTCAATCATCTACAAATGAAGATGTCAGGGAATTGCACAGCAGGCATCCAAACATAGTCAGAGACGCTGACAATGAACTTGCAGTTCTATATAAATAAATAAATAAATATATTTACATTTATAAATGTAAACAAGAGAGTCAAGAACTCTCACTAACATCCTGAGGTAAATCGTCAGGTAAATCACAAGATAGCACAGAAGGAAAACTGCGGGGGGGGGGGGAAAGGAGGGGAGAAAACTTTACACCCACAGCAAACAGTCATAACATAGATTAGACTTAGAATAACTTTAACTTAGAATAACTTCATTGTCAGTTTGAAAGTACACTAATAGGCATACATTAAAATGAAATTTCATCGTATACAGCTCTCAAAGGGTCACCACCTCCAATATACACTGCCTGAACATGACAAAATAAATAAATAAATAAATAAATAAATAAATAAATAAATAAATAAATAAATAAATAAATAAATAAATAAATAAAACATACGTACGTACGTACGTACGTACGTACATACATATATACAAAATTATGTATATACCCACATATATTATATGACACAGAGAAACAGAGATTGCCTCAAACAGGAGCTAGCACTCCCACAATCCATCAACTACAACAGTGTGTTCTGGCCCATTATACACTTTATTGTTCCAGCTATTAAATTAAATATCTTAACATTATTAGATTAGATTGACCGAGAATGATGGAGAGACGTGTGACACCCCCCCCCAAAAATAATAAGAAGAAGAATGCTTCTGTCCACCCCGCAATAAAGCAAAACTCACAATTGCCATTAAAAAAAGGACTTCTAAAGCATCTGAACAAAGAAGTAGAAAAACAGAAGTCCTTTTTTAACAGCAAAAGGAAATCCACAGGAGTTTCTAAGTGGGAATAAGTCTCATCGGCTCTGAAGATATCTTCCTGTCTTCTGCTGGAATCCTGTCTCACCCTTTTAAGCATACACCTCTTTTTACCTCAGTTTTACTTTAAAAAAAAAAAATCTCACATTTCACTTTTTTTAAAAAAAAAACACCGCCTAACACCTTTTCTGGCATTGAGAAGAGGTTTGTTGAGAACAAAAGCCTTCAGATGATTCTGATTATATTCAGGAAGAACAGTAAGGAGAACAAGGAACTCTTGACGAATATGGATGTGTCACTTGTTAAAAAAAAAAAAAACCTAGACTCTCTGAAAGCCAAATATTACTCATTCCATTCATTTGGATCTCGGCTTACAAAACGAGGGGCACGGGGAATAAAAGGAAAGGACAAGAAAAGAAATGCAAAGAGACGAACTTAACATGCAAATCATTCCATAATCTTGGAGAGCAAAAGAGACGAAAACGATCTGGGAAGTTAAGCAAGTCGCGCTGCATTATTTAGCAGAGAACAAATGCCTGTTTGCTGTGCTAAGCAGAAATGCTACATTCCAAATATCAACGTCCAGATTGGCTATTTATTCATTGCCAATAAATATCAGAAATGTAGAAAACATGCACATACTCATTTATATGTATAGATACAAAGGTGGAAATGATTGGTAGAATTTACACAGAGAGGCAAAAATACCGTCAAGGGGGAAATTATGCCCTGTGATCTATGCGGCTTGCTAGCGGTGCTAGTACTGGCCAAGACGGACTGAATATAGACTGATCAGCCCTTAAATTCCAAGATGCCTTCAAAGAGAGGATTCTTACAGTCCTTAGAGACATTCTCTAAAATGTTAACAACGCACCACCCTGAATGTATTTAACAGAATAACAGAGTTGGAAGGGACCTTGGAGGTCTTCTAAACCAACCCCCTGCTCAAGCAGGAAACCTTATAGCAGTGGTTCTCAACCTTTATAGTGCTGTGACCCCTTTAATACAATTCCCCACGATGTGGCGACCCCAACCATAAAATTATTTTTGTTTTGAATTTATCGCGCCTGAAGCCGTATTGGCTAGCGACCTGAATGCTTGTGATTGCCTTGAGGACAGAAGCATTAAAGCAGAGACTCCTCCGCTATTAAGTTTATCGCGCCTGAAGCCAGATTAGGCTAGCGATTGGGAGTGATTGTAGCTGGCTTGAGAGGGAGACATCAGAGCAAAGATTTCTCTCTTTTTTAATTCATTGTGCCTGAAGCTGAATTCGGCTAGCAATTTGAAGAGCCTGCAGCTGGCTTGTGGAGTCAACCATTGGAGCGCGATTCTTCGACTCGCAATTATACTTCCCATATTTCCGATGGTCTTAGGCGACCCCTGGCAAATCATCATTCGACCCCCAACGGGGTCCCGACCCACAGGTTGAGAACCGCTGCCTTATAGCATCTCAGACAAATTCACTGACACCTCCAGTGTTGGAGCATCCACAACTTCATGGCTTCTGAGTTTTTTTATGCAGAAGAGGTTTTTCTGGAACCTTGACAGTTAACATGGTTATTTTTTCTTATGGTCCTAGTTTCCTGATATGTATTTTCCAATGGTCATCTTCCAAAATAATTTCTTAGATATCCCTTCTCTGCTGTACAATTTTTCTCTTGCAATTAAATGGTGTTCGCTCTCTTGCTGCCTATACCGGTTTCTGAAGCAGGAGTTTTCTCCAAACTCTTCTATTGAGTTAATAGTAGAATAATAGAATAGTAGAACAACTTCTGCTCTATCTCTACTAGCAATAGAAATAAAGAAGGTCTGCATGGCATAATCTGGTATGCCAATTATATTCTTTCCTAGATCAGGAAGTCTTTCAGCCAGTCATTCATGCACTAGTCACTTCATGGCTTGACTACTACAATATGCTCTACCTGGGGCTGACCTTGAAGACCACCCAGAAGCTTCATTTGGTTTAGAATGCAGTGGCATAAGAGCTGATGGACATGCCTCATTTGCCCATGAAACACCTGTACTTTTTGAGCTGCGCTGGATGCCAATTTGTTTCTTAGTGCAATTGTGTTACCTATGAAGCCCTTTATGGCTTGGGACCCTCAAATACCCAAGCACCAGGAAGGAAGGAAGGAAGGAAGGAAGGAAGGAAGGAAGGAAGGAAGGAAGGAAGGAAGGAAAATTGCCAGTAAAAGTGAACACATTGTTCACTTGCAATGATTCATACACCAACATGCATACAAATATTCATGTAGTCTTTGCTACTGAATTTGTCACCAACAGTGCAAAAGATAAAACTGTCAAAAATGAAATTAACAGAATCCCCCAGGAAGGAAGGAAGGAAGGAAGGAAGGAAGGAAGGAAGGAAGGAAGGAAGGAAGGAAGGAAGGAAGGAAGGAAGGAAGGAAGGAAGGCTCCTTTTCATTTTGTCTTAATACAAACACAACCACCATGTCTCCCAAACAGTAAGAAATAAGAGTTTTACAGCTTATTATAACATCACTACAAATCTGTTACAGATGCTTCTCCTCAGAATGAGGGTTACAGATGGTGAGAACATCTCGCATATTGAAGCAACCTCAGTTATTCTTATACACCCATAACTGAGGTTGCTTCAATATGTGGAGATGAAAACTGAGGAACCAGAGAGAGAAATATAAACCCTTTACCAAAGGCTCCTCCATTATCAGCCACATTACTAGCATTCACTCCAGTGATAAAATCCTTTTTTTTTTAAACTACTGGTTCTGTGGGCGTGGCTTGGTGGGCATGGCAGGGAAGGATATTGCAAAATCTCCATTCCCAACCCACTCCAGGAGAAGGCTACTGCAAAATCCCCATTCCCTCCCCACTCCTGGGGGGAGGATATTGCAAAATCCCCATTCCCACCCCACTCTGGGGCCAGCCAGAGGTGGTTTTTTCCGGTTCTCCGAACTACCCAAAATTTCCGCTACCAGTTCTCCAGAACCTGCCAGAACCTGCTGGATTTCACCCCTGTTTCGCTCCCTAGTTCTGTTTTATTTTCAGGAATAGAGGTTTAATCTAACATAATATTGTTTGGAATAAAAATGTTACTGTAGTCTTTTTCAGAAATTGTATGCTTGTCCCCATTGGACCTCTAAATAAAACCTGTGTAAAAGCTATAAAGGTAGTAACCCCACAGCTACAACTATAATTATTAGGATTTAATAGTGTTTATGAATGACTTGCTATGATTCAAGGGATAATAATAGGTCTTATTAAACATTTATTCTAGCTTATTTTTACAAAACTTTTTGGCCTTTGAAATGTCATAGGAAAGCATTCCTTTGAGTAAACTAAAAGAACACCATCGTTTACAGGGCCATTTTCTTAGTATAATTCCCCTTAAATATGACAGGATTTACTCTAATAAGTACTCAAGGATGGCAGATTTTTATCTCTTGCTACAAACTCCCCTACTTTGGCTAATCTTTTAGCTCCTTGATAAGGGTGTTGTAGGAGAGGAATGGGCTGAGCTGGAAGGTGGAGTTAAATATGTCATCAGTTTGGAGTCATTGTGGAGCCACAAGAGATCCAGGTCCATCCTCCTTGAATTCTTTTGACCCTTATCTAGCACTAATTTATCTTTGATCAGTTGAATACATTAATATATATAAAGGTAAAGGTTCCCCTCGCACATACATGCTAGCTGTTCCTGACTCTAGGGGGCGGTGCTCATCTCTGTTTCAAAGCCAAAGAGCCAGCACTGCCCGAAGATGTCTCTGTGGTCATGTGGCCGGCATGACTCAATGCCAAAGGTGCACAGAATGCTGTTACCTTCCCACCAAATGTGGCCCCTATTTTTCTACTTGCATTTTTTATGTGCTTTCGAACTGCTAGGTTGGCAGAAGCCGGGACAAGTAACAGGAGCTCACCCTGTTACACAACAGCACTATGGATTCAAACCACTGAACTGCCAACCTTTCGATCCACAAGCTCAGCGTCTTAGCCCCTGAGCCACCGTGTCCCGTCAAACTCTTCTGTGCTTTGGACTCAATGAATTAGGCTTGTTATTTGTGCCTGACAGGTGTTTCTGGAACTGGGATGTTTTGGACCTCAAAGTTTTATTTACTCTTTCCCCTTACTTAAACCTTGGTATATAGGCCTTTGTGGCCTCTTACCATATCATATTTTCAGTTTAGTTTAAATGTTTTGCAAAACTATTTTAATGGACCCTGAGAAAGACCATAGATGCTGCCTAAGGCGCTCTCAGATAAGAGAGGATTCAGCCCATAGTTGCATAACAGACAGAAAAAGAAGTCCAGAAGGGATCCTCTCTAGCTTTTCAGAATACGAAGGAAACAGGGAGAGATATGTATTTTCAGACTTGCAAAATTCACGTCAGCCTTCCCAGGTTTATCAAATGAGAAACAGACCGGATGAGGTACTTCTATTTTATCATAAGGCTACATTAACAGGATCTTACAAGTCTGAAGGTATGACACTCCCCCCATGCTCTAGTTTAGTGGTTAAGGTGCTGACTAGGGAATTCTGGGAGTAAGTCTTCAAATCACCAAGTCTGGAGACCCCCTGCTCTACATCGGCAGCAAAAAAAATGGTAAGATGTATTCCCAGAAAGCAACAATGCCTCCCCTCCCTGTCCCTTCTAGGGATGGGCTTCAAAAAATTTTAGCAAGGGGTTCTCTGCCCAGTTGCTGGGTGGGTGTGGCCATGGTGGGCATGGCCTAGTTGGCTTCCTGCACCATGGCGGGCAGTGTTTTTGCCCTCCCCCGGCTCCGGAGGCTTTTCTCGAGCCTCCGGGAGGGCGAAAATGATCTTCTCAGGCTCCAGAGGCCCTCTGGAGGCAGGAAACAGGCCTGTTTCCAGCCTTCCCAAACTTCTGATAGGCCTATTTTTCGCTCCGCGCGCGCCCTGTACTTACCTGCATCCAAAACAGGCCGCATGGGGACTCCTGGGAAGGGAGGGGCAGGGTGGGCGGGGGCCAGCCAGGAGTGGGATTTGGGGGTGTTCTCCAAACTGCACAGAATCTTAGCTAGAGGTTCTCCCTCCAACAAAGAAGCATTGGTAATCCCCTGGAGCCAGCCTCGTGTCACTTCCCGGGAGGCCAGCACCAACCAGGAAGGGCACGGGTCCAGTAAACATGTCATAGTGTGCAGCCTCCCCAGCAACCTGTCCACGTCCTATCTATTCTTAATAGATAAAATGAGGGGGGTCACACTTCCTACTAAAAATGGAAAGAAAGGGGAGGGGGGAAAGAGCTACAACTAGACATCAAAAAAGCTACACTGTTTTTGTTTCCTGGCTGTCTCAGCCTTCCATCCTTTATAAGGTAGGTAAAATGAGGACCCAGATTGTTGGGGGCAATAAAAGTTGACTTTGTATATAATATAATATACTAATGGATGAAGACTATTGCTTAACACAGTGTAAGCCGCCCTGAGTCTTCGGAGAAGGGCGGGATATAAATGCAAATTAAAAAAAAATTAAAAAAGAAAAAATGTGAAAGAGCCAAAGGCATCTTGCTTCTCAGTGCAGGCGTAAGTCAGATATCTATGGGAGAGAGGAATCTTCTTCCTGTGGATGGAGAGCTGTCTATATGCGTAAAAAGAAACCGTCCTTCCTTTTTTCTCCCAGGGTTTTACCAAGACCATGGGTGGTATCAGTATGCAGAATTTTGGACTTCTGATCAAATGAGTGGCGGGGTGGGTGGGTGGGTGGGGGCAGAACTATCACATCTTCCATTCAGGCAGAGCTAGATCATAAAAGCCAAGCGTCTTCTATTAATTCAAAGCCAAATTCTCCAAAGTAATATTCTCCTGGCATCTTCAATATTTCTCTATGATGAGGAAGAGATCACATACAAGCTTCAGACATGAAGCTGGAACGATGTAGCTGCTGCTGCTGTTGTTGCTCCTTTATTTAATAATAAACTCTTCGATGCAGAGGAAGTTTCAGCATTCTAACAAAAGTTACAGCACTGAGCATGCTGTTTTGGTGAAGCAGAATGACACATGCCAGCTTTATTGTGCTACTTTTCCAGCTCTTTGGCAGTTGATGGTAGACAATAGAATCTTGAGTTGTGCAGCTATCACCCATCTCCTCCCACTTATGACTCCCACTTATGACTGTAACTTCGATTTATATTGATATTGATTGTTTCCTAGTAGGATTTGATTGCTTATTTGTATCCTATGACTATCATTAAATGTTGAACCTTGTGATCCTTGATGAATGTATCTTGTCTTTTTTTTTTTTGGAAAAAGTTTTTTATTTTTTATTTTCTTATACACATATAGTAAATGTACGTTTTCTTATTCATAAATAATCATACATGTTCTCTCTAGACAAAGCACAATAATAATACATTTTAATTGCATTTGGAGTTGCTCTTCTTCCCTTTCTTTCCCTCCGTTTTACAACAAAACTTTTTCCTTTTCCCTCCCTCTTTCTTCTCCTTTCCTACCTTCTTCTTCCTCCTCACCTTCCTCATACCTACTTCCCTTTCCTCTCCCCCACTCCTCTTCTCTTTCCCTCCTTTCTCACCTTCTCTCCTACTCTTGTCCCCTAACTTATCTTCCTCTCCTCTTCCTTCCCTCCATCCCTCTCTCTCCTTCATCTCCTCTATCTTACCTTCTATCCCTCTCTTCTTTCTTTCTTCTTTGTTGCATAATACTTCCCTTGTTTGGTATCCGAGCAACTCCAATCTTCTAATCATATATACTTTCTTTTCAATTTCTTTTCTATTTTACCCAGTCTATCATTTCATAACTGTACATTTATATCTATAATCTTCTCTTCTTCGTCCCCTCCATCCCCCTTTTCCATTTACTCTGGCGAGTATCTTGTCTTTTTATGTACACTGAGAGCATATGCACCAAAAACAAATTCCTTGTGTGTCCAATCACACTTGGCCAATAAAGAATTCTATTCTATTCTATTCTATTCTATTCTATTCTATTCTATTCTATTCTATTCTATTCTATTCTATTCTATTCTATTCTATTCTATTCTATTCTATGCTGTTCTGTTCTATTCTATGCTGTTCTGTTCTGTTCTGTTCTATTCTATCTCCAAACAGTTCCACTGATGGGTTATCTCACAGAACACAGGCAGATTGGTGGAGCATAAATAGAAGTCACATATGAGAGACGGCTGTAGATGTTTTATTGTAGTTCTCACTAAGTATACAATTTTAAGAATATTTTACCTGGGAGTAAGCTCACAAACTTAGAAAAACTGTGAGCAAAATAAGGTTTGCTATAGAGGAGATGTACGAATAACACTGGTTCGGTTTTGATATCCCAGAGACAGAAGCTTGTAATTTTGGAACGAGATGAACTATTTCTTCTCTTTCGTGGTTAAAATATTCTGTCCTGCATAGAAAATGCATATTATTATTATTATTTAATATTTGCCTTGATTCAGTGACAAGAGAAATATTTAAAAATGTATTCTCCACCTTCTGAGGTGGCACAGTCCATTTTCTTTCATGGCATTCCCCCCCCCCCCCCGTTCCTTGCTCAGCATGGATGCTGCAAAGCAGGAGAGAAACTACAAGCCTCCTGTTCTGGAAGCTGTGTTAATTTCCTTTTGCCAATTTTCCTGTTTCTTTGACTAAGCATGTGCCATTTCTAAGGACGACCTTGTTGAGGGGGGAGGGGAGGCAGAGAAGCAATGAGAGATGCTCATAAAACTCTTTATCAAATATCATGTCATGGGAATAATTCCAGAGAATAGTTTGAAATTGAACTTTGAACTTACTTGTTTTGCATTCACCCCCTCTTCGGAGCATTGTTTGGCCGTGATTTGTTGTTGTTTTTTCCTTAAGCTTTATTTTATTTTATTTTTTAGCAATAAAATATCTCATCAACAGTAACTTCTTTTCGACAATAATAACAACTTATTTCAAAACAATAACAACACCTAAGACAATCGCTTATGGCTCCTTTTCACATCCCCCCCCCCCCCGAAACATGCTGGAAAACTACACGCCTCCAGATTGTCTTTTGTTTAAAACAGCTAAGATCAAGCAAAGGAGGGTCAGATCTGCGAGCCACCAATTTTCGGGGCCTTCAACAAAATCTGGAAGCCAGAAACACCCATTAGTTGGGTGGCCCGTGAAAGATCACCTCACCTCTTGTAGAATCGCAGCCCTGTTTTGACTTGATGAAGGCCTTCTGACATCTTCATCCCTCCATATAATCGAAGTGATTAATTTTAGGTGTTAGAGGGGAAGGAATGACATTCAAATGGCAAGGAAGACGTTCTGCACTATAAAACTCTCTTCTGCTGGCTTCTTAAACTACCCAGTGCAGGATGTTGAAATCTCCGAAGAGCATCATCCGGGGGTTCCCTTGGTCCAAATGCACTTTATCTCATGCAGCTTTGAGATTTCATTCTCCTCTCTCCTCCATCCTCCTCTCTCCTCCAGAGAGGTGTCCTCTCTCCTTCCATTTCTAAGCCTTTCCTTACCAGCCTTCAAATCAGCTTTCTGAGGCAGTCACGATATGTAGACAGAGTGACCTTTTTATGCTTCCCTGAGCAATTTGGGAGGTTATTTGGCACAAAAGTAATTTATTGTGTGCCTGGTGTTATCGGCCCCTCTAATCTGCAGATTAACATAAATAATTATTGTAATATTGTACCGCATTGCAATAATCTCCATGCTAATTGAATAGGACTCAGGCAAACACTTGCCACGAATTCAGCATACATTAAGGTTAAGCCATCTGTTTTGTGACAGAAATAGAGAATTAAGGCATGAGGAGGAGGAGAAACTGAAAGAGAAGAATTATTATTAATGGTATAATGAAATGTTCCTGAACTTATATTCAGAAGCAGTGGCGAATTATTGCCAGAATATTTGCATACTAGCTGAAGAATTAAGCTGTCAGCTAATTCTCTTCTTTGGCAGTGTGAATATTGGGGGTTGGGGAGTGGCTAATAAATAGCAGAATCTCTAAAGCTAAACTAAGCTTTCTATATATTTCACAAAAGAATCAAGGCAAATTAATTACGGAAGTATCCAGCAACATTGATTTATTAATAGTTTATTAAGCCCATATAGCAGCTGCCTTGCAAGGCTCAAGGATGGCACATCAACATTCTGGATCAGATCTATTTCAAGAATAGAAAATTAAGCCTTTTGCCTCTCAATTCTGGATTATTATTTTTTTTAAAAAATCAAAAGTAGAAAAAAAAATTAAGAAACCTATCATGTAAAGGAAAAAAAAGAATAACTCTTCATACTGATATGATTTACTGTTAGGGCTGTAATAAAGCACTTAATTTCAATGCTGTTTCCAGTCTGAAATCTAACCATATGTATTACCCTGTACATTTTACTGGCATTACTATGAACACTAAAGTCGGTAAGTAAAAATGAAATGCATAATTTCATTTGTTAGGAGGACAAAAAAAAAAGAAAGAAAGAAAGAAAGCTTCCATATTCTCTCTCTCTCTCTCAATATATGTATTTTTCTTTTTTTAAAAAAAACAGATTGCTGAAGAATTTCTCTTTAGATTCTTTGTGTGTGTGTGTGTGTGTGTGTATATGTGTGTTCTTTTAATTGACCCATTATTTTGCTTGCTTTCATTGCCAGCACCCCCTACTGAAAACAGAAGACACTGGCTACCTGGCCCTCTTTTGATAAATAGTTTTAATTAAAATATTCTGTACCATAAGTATTTTAATGTTACCGACAAGCCAAAAGGTATGCAGCAATAAATTAAATTATATATTAAAATTAATCTATAAATATCCAGGAAAATTGACAGAAGCTTTTTAAGATTGGGAAGATGAGGTAGATTGCTAATTATGACAATTAAATAACCAGAGCACCCTCTCCTAACCCACCCCTCCCAAACGGGGAGAGAGAGAGGGAGATTAATGATAATCAATATTTCAGCACTGGTTTGGGAGAGAAAGAAGGAAATATTATATAGATGTCTATAAAAGTGAGACATTTGTAGTTTGTTGGAGTCCTGCTTTTGTTATTATAATAAAACGATAACCAGGAGAACATTAAACCTTTCAACACATTTACCAGTAAATAATCTCTCTCTCTCTCTCTCTCCCTCCCTCTCTCTCTCTCTCTCTCTCTCTGTGTACTCATACACACATTATGTTGCGCAATTTATGATTTGTCTGCCACTCAGAGAAGGTCTTCTTCCCCTTCTCGCATTCTATCATGTTGAAAATAATTGACAGTTTTGTTGACTTTAGGCCTTGATCAAAATCCTCTCCATCCACACATATTTTTCCATAGTATCTCTCTCTCAAAAGAGAGAGAGAGAGAGAAAGAAATGAGAAGATAATTGAAAACATATTTTAACAGAAGCCTAACAGCCACTACTGTGAAATCTATATTTCACTTGTGATTCTTACAAAATATTTCCAATGGAGAAACTTTCCTCAAACAAACAGAGAGAGAGAGACCTTCTGATCGAGGTGCAGATGATCGGGCTGTGTGATGAGCTGTCGTTTTTTTCTCTCTAAAGATCTGTCACAGGGAACAAGCCAAGATCTAGAATCTATGGACCTCCTGAATTATACCTCCCCGTCATTCATTCGTTTCATCTTTACACATTTACAAACGGCCATCGAAATGCACTGTTGAAAGGAGGCCCGGTTGCATTGTTTTTATATGCCTGTAAACCGCCCTGAGTCCTTTGGGAGATAGGGCGGTATATAAGTTTAAATAATAAATAAATAAATAAAATAAATAAAAATACTTTAGCAATGTGTAGTAAATCCAGGGAAGTCATTCAACAGCGATGGCTTCAGAGATTAGGTTTCCGTTTAATTGCCTGGTGTAGTTATGGAATGCGGTGTTGCTACCATGCTGCTATCAGATGCACTGGTCATGTACCAGAGGAAAGGAGACGGAAAGAAGAGGGTGAAAAAAACAAAACAAAACCCCAAAGCTGCAGTTCTGATTCCTAGCATGGAATAGAGAGTCTAGGGCTAAAGCTCATTACTCTTCTCTACTCTACTCTTTTTTTTTTTTTTTTTAAAGGCACTTAGTATCTTTCAATCAGATATTTTCTTCTAATTAAAGAATATTCACTCCTCTCTCGCCCGCTAATTAGGTAGTCTTTGTTGTAAAATGTTTGCTCTTATCTTTTGGAATCTTCCTCAATACCTACTCATTTCCTTCATTACGGTCTTTCCTAGAGTTTCCACCAATGCATGTTAATTTCACCCCTTCCTGCTAATTATATCCTCATTTACAGATTGTTGCCTCTTTTGATTGGTGCTTTACCCCACTTGCTATAACTTCATTAACTACATCTTCTGACCCTGTTATTTCTTTTGACAGGAGTTGTTACTCCACTCACTTCCATGGCTCCCTAGCGTCCCGCAGTCACTTCTAGGGCTAGTAGGATATCAAAAGGATGCTGCTGTTGAACAGAAGTCCAGACCAAGGAAAGAAGGCTCTGTATTTACTTTTTGGTCCCTCCCATTTTTCAAAAGGCCCAGCATGTGAGGCAACTAAGGTGCCGACCATGTGTCAAACAGAAGACAAACTGATGTTTGAAAGAATAATCATTCCAAGTACGTTTGATCTCTAAATGTCTATGGAGATTCTCAGTCATCCAGGTCATGGTTGTCCCAAAGGTGCTTTTTTTAAAAGGCAACTGGACTTTGTTTTTCCTTGAAGACATTTCACTTCTTAGCCAAGAAGCTTCTTCAGTTCTGACAGAATGGTGGAGGATGAAATAATTTATATTCCTTGCAGTCATCTGGTTGTTAGGACTCATTATGAGAGTCACTGAGGCCACTTGGAGGTGTCTCTGTGCTCTCAGGGTCACCTGGATCATGCAAATGATTCTGGAACCTTCTCGGAACTGTTGAAAGAACTGTGTTATAAACAGGAGATAGGTGGTGTCATATGATATCCCTCCCACTCTGTTGAGAGAGCACCTTATTATAGAAGGACAGTTTGACCCATCTTTCAAACCAAAGTCCAGTTGCCTTTTGAAAAAGCACCTTTGGGACTTGAACTATAAAGCAGACAGATCATGAAGTCACCCTTTCCAGAAAGATGCATCTTGAATGGTGGCCCACGTAGACCCCAAGGTCACCTAGTCTTTTGTTGTTGTTAGTTGTAAAGTCCTATCTGACCCATCATGATCCCATGGACAACATTTCTCCAGGCCTTCCTGTCATCTACCATTTTCTGAGTCCATTTAAGCTCATGCCAACTGCTTCAGTGACTCCATCCAGCCACCTTGTTCTCTGTCGCCCCCTTCTTCTTTTGCCCTCAATCGTTCCCAGCATTAGGCTCTTCTCCAGTGAGTCCTTCCTTCTCCTTAGGTGGCCAAAGTATTTGAGTTTCATCTTCAGGATCTGGCCTTCTAAAGAGCAGTGAGGGTTGATTACCTCTAGGGCTGACTTGTTTGTTCGCCTTGCAGTCCAAGAGACTCGCAGGAGTCTTCTCCAGCACCATAGCTCAAAGGCCTCAATTCTTTGGCGCTCAGCCTTTCTTATAGTCCAACTTTTACAGTCATACATTGCAACTGGGAATACCTAGTCCTAATTGTGAAAAATAAGCAATCACAGAAAGAAATACATTCTTCTTTGATACATTCCATTTTTCTTTAAACTATATTCATTATTCTTATTTCTGTATTCCTATTTTGTGTGTGTGTAAGTGTGTCTACATAGATCAACATAGGCACATTATCTGCCAATCTGCCTGTCCCCCTTAGATCTGTTTGTTGGTTCAATGCATTCATAGTCTATTCTAATGCACAAAAATATTGCTTTGATTCATTTTGTTCTATGAAAGGAGTTGAAATAAATGGATGATAATCCTGGAAAGTAGGTTAGGCTGGGGGGAAGAAGAAGCAACATCTCAACCTGCCTTTCTTTCTAAAGTTTGAATTACTGGCACCTGGCACCTCATAATACTTAGCCCTATTCTAACTTAACAAAAACTGAGCTTTTCTTTATAACTCTTTCATATGTACATTCCCTGCACTATTTTTCTCTACTTCCTTACTTTACATTGTCAGGAGTCCAACAGATAATTAGATGGCTGATTCCAATGTCACAGAAAAAATTCTGGAGCACTGTATCAAAGTGTGAATAAAACTCTTCTCAGAAACATAAGATAAGAAAAACAACTCTATGCCAGAATCAAGCAACCAATTAAATAGAATAAAAATAGACCAAAGGAAACAAACAGAACAATATTTCCACTGGATTAAAGTCGTCAATTGAACTATACTCAAGTGATTTCATGGATACCCCATATCGTTTTCTTGGCAAGATGTTAGTAATTTGTCATTGCTCTTTTCCAAGGTTGTCTCCTTCCTGATCTAGTCAAAATCCTTGGAATTCTCTAATGGACTTTCACCCAAACATGGCCCAAGTCCTAACTGATTTCTTTACAGTTCTCTTGCAGAACATTCACCTTCATTTAATCGATAATCAGGACCAATCAGGACCAATCAGTAGAATACTGAGGGCCGTGAAAATATTTACAGATCCCTCACATCCAGGACATTAACTGTTTCAACTCCTACCCTCAAAACGACGCTATAGAGCACTGCACAACAGAACAACTAGACACAAGAACCGTTTTTTCCCGAAGGCCATCACTCTGCTAAACAAATAATTCCCTCAACACTGTCAAACTATTTACTAAATCTGCACTACTATTAATCTTCTCATAGTTTATGTCCTGGATGTGAGGGATCTGTAAATATTTTCACGGCCCTCAGTAAATCAGTAAACAACAATACATTAAAATTTAAAAGCAATCTCTTGTGGACTTGTATGATACCGATAGGCAATCAAGGAGCCCGACTGAGGGAGACATGAAAACATGGCTACAGACCATTCTTCAAATATTGTTTCCGAACATAAAATGCTAACATTGAAAAGGACACACTGAATCTCTTCTAGAAACGTATTATTCATTCTATGGCATCAAGCTTGGCTGTTTGGACAACCATTTGTCTGAAATGGTATAGGATCTCCTGCTTGAGCAGGGGGTTGGACTGCAATAACAGAATATCAGAAAAAGAGGTCTTCTAGTCCGACTCCCTGCTCAAGCAGAAAAAACCTATACCAGTGATGGCTAACCTTTTTCTCGTTGTGTGCCAAAAGTGAGTGCACCCATGATGCAAATTGCGACACCCACCCGTGTATGCGCGCACGCCCCCACGTCCATGTGTGCATCACCCCCCCGCCCCCATTTTTGGCCTAGCAGGCCTCTGTCGTGTCCCACTCCTCCGCTGACAGCCGGGTCAGGGAAATCCGAATCAGGCGTGCCTCTGCAGCTCTGCCAAAGTCCTAGCAAAGTTCTCAAGGCAGGCAGGCAAACCAGAAAGTGACTTCAGCAAGATAAGGTAGACTTTGCCTGACTCAGAGAATGCCAGAAAGCAGATCCTTTATATAGGCCATGGGGTGTGGCTCCATGACTCAGCACTTATCCAGGCCTGCCCCTCCCTTCCTTCTGTTGCCGCCGCCTTTCAATTCTCCTGAAGCGAGGGTCACTCCAGTCTGCAGCTGTTGGTAATTGACCTTCCTCAGGATCACATGCTGTGGGGGAGGGGTCTAGTTGCTCCGTTTGCCTGGGCATGGAGCCAGCACTGGGGGCTGGAAGCATTTCTTCTTCCTCGGCCTGTCTGGGCATGGAGCCAGGGCTGGGGCCAGGAGGCATGCTAGGACATTCCTCAGCGTTCAGAAGCAGATAAGATGGGCCCGGCTGCGGGGAAAGCGGACGAGGCACAACAGCCTCCCTGCAGCCTCCAGGACCCAAAAACGGGTTGTGGAGGGGCATGCCACACACACACAAGCTCCGCCCCTGCTCCCAGTGCATGCATGCACATCTGCTGCATGCGCCCTGGCCCCCTGTACATCCCGAAAATCAGCTGGCAGCAGGAGGCGCATGTGCATGCGCAGTGGAGCTGAGCTGGACAACAGCTTGCGTGCCCACAGAGAAGGCTCTGCATGCTAGCTGAGGCCCACGTGCCATAGGTTCGCCATCTCGGACCTAATAACATTCCCACACAAGTACAAGCTGTCCAGTCACTTCTTAAAAGCTTTCAGTAATGGAGCACCCAAAACTCCTCCTTTATGCACTCTTATTTGATTTATCTATTTGATTTATTAGAATTCGTCAAACAAAAAAACGAGAACAAGAATAAAAGAATAAAAATATGGCGACAGGGATGAGATAGGCACACTAGTGCACTTACGCACGCCCCCCCCCTCTACTGATCACTTAGGTACAGATGTGATTTGATTTGGGTGTCAGGGTTCTGGTCCATCGGCCAGCAGCCAGATGTTCAGACTGAATTTGGAGTTTTTTTGTCTGTCTATCAAGTCCTTCCCAAGGACCTTTAATAATACTAATACTAATAATACTAATAATACTAATAATAATAATAATAATAATAATAATAATAATAATAATAATAATAATATTTATTTATTTAATTAATTAATTAATAATTAATAAGAAGAAGAAGAAGAACTGTTGTTATTATTATTTATTAAATTTATGTGCAACACCCATCTCATCGTGGGCTACTCTGGACTTTAGCTTAAAATAGGTAAAGGTAAAGGTTCCCCTCGCACATACGTGCTAGTCGTTGCCGACTCTAGGGGAGGTGCTCATCTCTGTTACAAAGCCGAAGAGCCAGCGCTGTCCGAAGACGTCTCCGTGGTCATGTGGATGGCATAACTCAACGCCAAAGGTGCACAGAACACTGTTACCTTCCCACCAAAGGTGGTCCCTATTTTTTCTACTTGCATTTTTATGTGCTTTCGAAACTGCTAGGTTGGCAGAAGCTGGGACAAATAACGGGAGTTCACCCCGTTACACGGCAGCACTAGGGATTTGAACCGCTGAGCTGCCGACCTTTCAATCAACAAACTCAACGTCCTAGTCCCTGAGCCACCGTGAGTCACCTAGCTTAAAATAGTAAGAAGTAAAAAGATGTTGGTGATTTGAAAAGAGTTTTTACAAACAAATGAGGACAGGTCTTCCCCCTATCCTCCTTTTGCATTCTTATAAAATCTGAATGACTCATTTCTAGCAATTGAGAGGCTGGAATGTAGCATATGGGAGGCCTTTTTAAAAATACGCACACACACACATACACACATACAAATCTGCAATACCCAAGTTAGTTAATATGAAAAAACGCTGCCTCTAGTTGTTTGCAAAATTACTTTTGTTGATTAAAAGGCTCTTCAGAACTTCCGGCTTGTGAAAGGGTTTTAAATTGTCTAATTTTGATTGTGATTGCTATGCAGAAAAAAAAAAAAAGTAACACGAGGGAAACCATTATATCACTGAATCTTTGTTAAGCAGGCCTTGGGAGTGTTTGACAGCATAATTAATCTTGTGATATGAACAAAGAAACCAACTCAATAGTATTGAAGATGCTTATTAAAAATACTAAATACCTTTTTCCACTTAAAAACCTTTTGAAATAGTGCAGTTAAGTGTCATTACCTTTTTTTTTGTTTTGTGTGTGTGTTTTTGGAAAGGTTTTTTTTCTTTTTTTGTCAGATTTGGGTTTAAAAATTGATACAAGGGCTATATAGCAGCAGAAGTGTAAAAAGAATCTGCTCGGGTGACAATAAAAATTAGTTTTTCAGGGGGGTGGAAAAGAAGCAACAATGAGGCTTGATTTGGAAAGTCAGCTAAGCTATTTCTAAACGTGGCAAAAATGTATATTTTCCTTGTTCCCAACAGAATACATCTTTTCTTTTTGTAATCTATTTTTCTCACCAACTATACGTTTCATTTAAAAATACTGGAGAAGGGAGGAAGTATTAATTCTGCCCTTTTTCAAATGAAAACATCTTGAAATGACTTTAGGAACAAGCCTGAAGCAGCCTCGATTTCCTGACATTGTTACTTTGAAATCTCTGCCTGGTTTACACAGTGTGCTAAACCATGGCTTGAGGAACAAAGCACAACTAACTGGATTTAGCTGTGATTAGTGAACTGAACACCAGTGGCCCGTGGGGTAAAACACACCCATCATGGAGTAATGTGTCTGGTTTGGATTTTGCATGCTGTGTTAAAAAGCCATGTGAATAGAATAGAGGGTAGATTAAATTTAAATGTTCACTTGTTAATATGGTGGGGCGTGACATTCTTTCATAGCGGAGAAGGGCATCTTAGAACAAAGACAAACCAGGGAAATTTGTGGACTGGATATATTGTAGAAGGAGCCAGGGTGATGCAGAAGTTAGAATGCAGTATTGCAGGATAACTCTGCCTACTGCCAGTTCGATCCTGACCAACTCAAGGTTGATTCAACCTTCCATCCTTCTGAGATCGGTCAAATGAGAACCCAGATTGTTCGGGGTAAAATATTGACTCTGTAAACCGCTTAGAGAAGGCTGTAAAACACTGTGAAGCAGTATAAAAGTCCAAGCGCTATTGCTATATATATAGTGTGTGTATATATATATATATTGGCCAAGTGTTGGTGCATATGCTCTCAGTGTACATAAAAGAAAAAATATGTTCATCAAGAATCATAAGGTACAACACTTAATGGAAGTCATAGGATACAAATAAGTAATCAGGAAACAATCAATATCAATATAAATTGTAAGGATACAAGCAACAAAGTTATAGTCATAGTGGAAGGAGATGGGTGATGGGAACAATGAGAAGATTAATAGTAGTGCAGATTTAGTAAATAGTTTGACAGTGATGAGGGAGTTATTTGTTTAGCAGAGTGATGGCATTCAGGAAAAAACTGTTCTTGTGTCTAGTTGTTCTGGTGTGCAGTGCTCTATAGCATCATTTTGAGGGTAGGAGTTGAAACAGTTTATGTCCAGGATGTGAAAGGTCTATAAATATTTTCACAGCCCTCTTTTTGATTCGTGCAGTATACAGGTCCTCAATGGAAGGCAGGTTGGTAGCCATTGTTCTTTCTCATCCAAGAAGCTTCTTCAGCTCTGACTTCCATTCCCCACCATCCAGTCAGAGCTGAAGAAGCTTCTTGGATAAGAAGCAAAACGTCTTCAAAGGAAAAAACCCAAAAAGTCCAGTTGGCTCTTGAGAAAAAAAGCACATTTTGGTACATTTTTCACCGGTTGCCAAACAAAGCAAAAACTACAATATAATAATTCTAGACGTGCCTTTAAGTGAGACATAGAGATCAACCAATACTTTTGAACGCAGGTTGAAAAACAGCCTTAGATAGCTATACTTTTCTAACTATCTATTCCTGACACAGGGAAACAAAATGTTAAGCTCTTAACAATAATGCAAATAAAAAAAAAAACTACAAAAATTCTTCCAGGAAGACGACACAGTTTCCATATTTTTCTCCTTCTTCACTCACATTTCAATAGCATAATTAATGGCACCTACATTTGCAAATACAAAGGGCACCAATTTGCTGCTCAAAAGCTACTCAGTCGGTGATAGTATGCATCAGTCTGATGAAGTGTTTGAGATAGGAAGTAAGAACAATTCCTCTCCCTTTTTTCAACAGACAGTATGTCGTGTCCCACTCCTCCGCTGACGGCCGGGTCAGGGAAATCCGAATCAGGCGTGCCTCTGCAGCTCTGCCAAAGTCCTAGCAAAGTCCTCAGGGCAGGCAGGAGACCAGAAAGTGACTTCAGCAAGATATGTTTAGACTTTGCCTGACTCAGAGAATGCCAGAAAGCAGATCCTTTATATAGGCCATGGGGTGTGGCTCCATGACTCAGTACTTATCCAGGCCTGCCCCTCCCTTCCTTCTGTTGCCTCCGCCTATCAAGTCTTCTGACCGGAGGGTCACTCCAGTCTGCAGCTGTTGGCAATTGACCTCCCTCAGGCTCACATGCTGTGGAGGAGGGGGAGGGGTCTAGTTGCTCCGTTTGCCTGGGCATGGAGCCAAAGCTGGGGGCTGGAGGTATTTCTTCCTCTTCAGCCTGCCTGGGCATGGAGCCAGGGCTGGGGCCGGGAGGCATACTAGAACATTCCTCCGTGTTCGGAAGCAGATAAGAAGACCCCGGCTGAGGTGAGATTGGACGAGACACAACACAGTAGCTTGCTTTGGACTATGTTTGCATTTGTGGTGGTATTTAGCCAGTTCTATCTGGTTCAGGCAAACCGGTAGTGGCAGCAGTGGGAGACTCCACCCACCCACTCTGATGTCATCATGTCCTGTTTTTGATGCTAAGCACATGTGCGCGCTCACATTTGCGAACTGGTGGTGAAGAATACCACCCCTGATTTTCACATTTAAAAAAATATTGAGAACAATCTATTGGGTAAAATCTGACAATTACCGACATAATGTCCTCCTGGGCTCTAATTTGAGTTGAACCTAATTTGAGTTGACCCTAGACTACCATCTTATGTGTCTCCTTCAGAGGTGAATTTCACATAATTTTACCACTGGTTCACCATGCACCAAAAATGTGAGCACGCACCTTCTGCGCACGTGTGCGGCCTTTTGTGCATGCGCTTTGCTCGCGCGTGTGGCTTGCACACCTGCATGGGGCTTAGAAAATGTGGCAAAGTAGGACGGCATAGTGCTGGGGCAGGTGGGTACCCCCCACCCGCAGGTCGCCACTACCAATTTGCCCAAACCGGTCCGAACCAGCTGAGTACCACCAATGGTTTTCTCTGAATGATTGTTGGGGAACAAAATATCTACAGCAGACATACATTTTCATAGGTTTGGCATGTCAAAACAGAACTTTCTCAGAGACCTGTTTTAATTCAAATGGGAGAAGAATTCAAGGATTCTGAAAATAAGAACTTTAGTATCTCTGATGTTCCAAGTCTAAGTTGATAAACTTAATTTAGAGAAGTTGGCTAGAGAGAAGTTCCTCGAAAATGTTCTCCAGCAGGAGTCCGAAAGCTCGGATGACAAAACCTCTGGTCCTGGTGACCTGTTGTGACCCAGGCCCAAGTAAGTAGTAGTAAACGCAATCAGTTCAAAAACAAACAGACTTTATTAGAACAGCTGAGAATTAACTCATTCTCAGCGTCGTCCAAACGAAATCAAAGCAGATTCTTCATAACACAGTTCTTCAGTCTTATCACCAACCTTGGTCTAATTAGGCAAACTGCCAAAGGCCTTTCTTGGCAAAAGTTCAGAAGACACCGATACAAAATAAATGCAACAAGACAAAGCTATCAACGTTGTTTTCCGACAAAGAGCCCAAATGCCATTGCTGGTCTTTTATGCCTTATGGGAGGGGCCAATCATCTCTTGGCCCTACTCCCGAGTTGTCCTCTTTGCTTTAGCTGCTCTTGCCTTCTGGCAGCTCTTCACATGCATGCATTAGGAATAGGCTCCTCCTGTTCCACTGCCTCATTACTGTCAACCTCTGGAGGCTCCGGAGTTCGTACCTCACTCCCCGATGGCCCTGGCCCATCTCTGCCTCTGATGCAGAGCCCTCATTAAGGCCTTCCCCAGCCTCCAGGGCTGGGCCACGTTTTTCCTCAGCCTCATCACTATCGACTCTGTTGCGAGCTCCGCAGGCTGCTGGTGTACCACAACATGACTAACCCAGATCGGACATTATCCTTGACCTCTTTCAGTTAAATATTGGGTGGAAGAGAAAGTTACCATTTGTTTACAAGCTAGGCAGTCAATCAATGGAATTGCGTGTTGTGTTTTCTCGAAGCATCGTAAGAGTGCAAAGGTGATACACAGAATAGTAACAGTGCCTATTGCCTCCGAAAGCAACTGCAAAAGCTGTCATGTACCAGCATATGTAGAGATCAGTCTTGATCTTCGCACCTCAGAACGCAACAAGAATTCCTATCAAATGCAAGCTGTTGTTCTACCCAAAGAAAATCGTACCAGAATCCTTGTTCAAAAGTCACCTGGGTAAATTATTTTTCTATTACAATAACCAATCTGTGTTCAAAAAGTTACTAGTGCTGTTATGAATATAGAAATGAATTTGCACACACACACACACACACACACACACACACATGTCTCTCTGTGTGTCTGTGTTGATTTACAGATACACACATGCACTCATTCATCATTCTTTAGGAAGTGTGTGAATCAATGTACATTTAATGTGATCAGTTTTACTGTCTGCATTTGAGTAGAGTTACTGCCAAATGGTGTTGCATAATCACATAATCATTCTAGGAAGTGCTGCAAAGAAGAATCATTCTCTTCTTAGGGTCTGACACTACTACAAGAGTACAAGAGTGCTTGCAGGTATCAGAAGAAGAAAGAATGTAAAAAATCTTGGGAAGGGAGGGGAGGGAGGGAGGGAGGGAGGGAGGGGGGGAGGGAGGGAGGGAGGAAGGAAGGAAGGAAGGAAGGAAGGAAGGAAGGAAGGAAGGAAGGAAGGAAGGAAGGAAGGAAGGAAGGAAGGAAGGAGATAGAAGAGTAATAGGAAAAGAGAGAAAGGGAGGAAGAGAGGATGGGAGGAATGGAAGGAAAGAGGGAGGGAGGAGGGAGGGATGGAGGAAGGAAGGAGATAGAAGAATAATGGGAAGAGAGAGAAAGAGAGGATGGGAGGAAGGAAGGAAGGAAGGGAGAGAGGAGTGAGGGAAGGAAGGAAGGAAGGAAGGAAGGAAGGAAGGAAGGAAGGAAGGAAGGAAGAAGAAGATAGAAGAATAAAGAGAAAGAGAGATAGGAAAAGAGAGGATGGGAGGAAGGAAGGAAGGAAGGAAGGAGGGAGGAAGGAAGGAAGGAAGGAAGGAAGGAAGGAAGGAAGGAAGGAAGGAAGGAAGGAAGGAAGGAAGGAAGGAAGGAGATAGAAGAGTAATAGGAAAAGAGAGAAAGGGAGGAAGAGAGGATGGGAGGAATGGAAGGAAAGGAGGGAGGGAGGGAGGGAGGGATGGAGGAAGGAAGGAGATAGAAGAATAATGGGAAGAGAGAGAAAAGAGAGGATGGGAGGAAGGGAAGGAAGGAAGGGAGAGAGGGAGTGAGGGAAGGAAGGAAGGAAGGAAGGAAGGAAGGAAGGAAGGAAGGAAGGAAGGAAGGAAGGAAAGAAGAAGATAGAAGAATAAAGAGAAAAGAGAGAGATAGGAAAAAGAGAGGATGGGAGGAAAGGAAGGAAGGAAGGAAGGAGGGAGGGAAGGAAGACACTAGCCAAACTTTTAGAATTATCTTTCTTTTCAAAGTTTCATAGTTTCAGTTACTCTTTTGTTTCCCATAATGGCAACCACATGCTTCCAGATCAGTTTCATTCCAGCTTGCAGTATTACAAAAGGAGAAGGAAGTGATATCCCTGTTCAATCTCCCGACAACATAATTTTCTAAAACACTGCCACACGTAACATCTATGAGGGACCGAACTGGCAGATATATCATCCCTCTTGCCCGGCATAACTTGGAATGAGAAAGAAGTCAAAGTATCGGTTTGTTTTAAGTTTAAACATATCCACAATTGCTTAGTAAAATATTTTGATAATAAACCGCGCCCACTAAAACAGTTAATAACAAGATGTGGAAATACAACCAAATACTTGAAGCCAAGTCTTCAACCGTAAGAAGGGGAAAAGATTCTTTCCCCTTATTAAATCCTGCAAGGACATTTTTTTTTTAACCTATTAAGATTTAGCTCTTTTCTTCCCCCTTGCTAAAAAAAAAAATATCTTTTTTTTAAAAAAAAAAAGAATTCACCCCAACCACAAAATCTTTTAATGTATTCCTTGTGCTGCTTTTGAATATTAATAAAAATTAATAATTAATTTTGCCGTTGGCATTGCAAAGATATACTAGTTTTAATTAGTGTACTGTACTCCTATACAATTAAAAAATAATTGATGTCCACACTTGTTGGCGGACTCTGTGATCACTTGTTCTGTTGTTGTCAACAAACGCCTTAAAAAACACGTCCAAGTATGTTGGCTTGTCCATCTGATTTATGCACTCAAAATAAACAGACAAATCTTTTATGATGAAACAGAACAGTTTTCTCTTTAAATTATCCACAAACCTATTAACTGGAAAAACTAGCGTGGGGGCCTGCAAGAAATTACGGAAAGACGATTCAAAAAAAAAAAGAAGTTACATCTATCAATGAATTTGTCTGGAAAACATCAGCAAATTGACAACGTATCCTGTCTCCGATGTGAAATGGCCATCTTGAATTTGTTATGTCGGTTCTATCAAGCATTTAATTTTGACGTCCTTTATAATCAACTTTGGTTATTCCAATTCAGCGTATCGTGTTGCTGCTTTCTTTTTCTTTTCTTTTTTTACTACATCATTTTAATTGCACCATGAACTACTTCATTATAGTCGATCCCTTTTTCTGTTCAAGGAGGGATGTTGAAGGCTCTAAGTGTAAATCCTCATGGGGACGGGAACTTACTTCCCTTCAAAGTATTTGCATCTGGAACGTTGAATAAAAAAAGAAGTTTTAAAAATATTCCAAGAAAAGCTGTCAAACCCCGAGCCACAAACTTCCAGATATAAAAATGAGGATAACCATACATGGCCAAATAGGATGGAAAGGAAACAACGTGAACTGTTGTTTCTTCATGTTCCCATCTACAGAGAATAAGCTGGAATGTTTTCAGTGTGTGCTGCACTTTTATAATGTCTAAATAGAATGGAATTATGTTGGAAACGAATTGAGGGCAAGAAAAAATGAATATGCATACAGGGAAGTCTTTTTGTGAATAGGATGTTCCCATTACATGAAGTCCTTGATTTACAACCATTTGTTTAGCGAGGATCTGTGGTTACGCAATACTCAAAATCCTTGTGCTTACAACTACTGCAGCATCCCCACAGTTGTATGATCAACATTTGAGCGTTTGGCAACTGTTTACAACAGTTGCAGCATTCCGGGGGGGGGGGTGTCATGTGATTAAGATTTGCAACCTTACCAGCCAGCTTCTGACAAGCAAAGTCAATGGGGTAAGCTGGATTCACTTAATGACCAAATGATTTACTTGACCCGTTGCAGTGATTTGCTGAACAACCACGGTCAACAAGGTCTAAAAATCAGACTTGCTTAACAACTGTCTTGCTTATTAATGAAAATTCTAGTCCCAACTGTAATCATAAATTGAGGACTACCTGTATAGTCTACAATGTCAGGAGATTAACCCTTAACACAACCCGCTCAGTAGAATTGTTGTGGAGGAGGGAAAGGCTATGGATGCCATAAAGTAAATTACAGTCAATCTGCACCTCAGCAAATGAATCAAGCTCTGGAAAATAACTGGGATTCCATTGTTCTGCAATGTTAGCAAATTAAACAGAGTCAAATTGGATCGAGGGGTACAGATCTTTGAGTCTGCTCTAGATCCTAGTGATAAGTGCCTCCCATGGACAAGAACACGGGATTTATGCATGGAGCTCTCAGTTTCCAAATTTACAACATGTCAGGATTGCTTTCTTTCAATACTCAAGAAAGAAAAGCCCCAACTCCATTATTTGTAGAAAAAGGTACTTTTACTGAGTATGAACTGAGAGCAAACAAAACAAATGCAAGCTCTGAGGTATTTGGCGCGGAATTCGCATATAAGAAATATGCCCCAAGCCGTCCTCCCTGTAGTCCGATCAGTCTTGTCCAATCCATGTTCCCCTTAGGTGTCACGTGGGGTGCATCTTCAGATGGTTCCATCCCTCTGGCATGTTCGAGCCATTAACCTTGACTGTTATCAGCCCGCTTTACAACTGCCAAACAAGTTTGAAGAAAACTCTCTAATTCTCCTCCAGCACTCCTCCCCCAACCCCCAGTTACCATGACAGCCGTAGCAAGCAGAGTAGTAAATGCATAAATCAGGAGACAGACTACCCAGAGCAATAAGACAATAAACTTGTAGCATGCGGAAGCTGACACAACAGGACTGTCTACAACTACAACATACCAACCTCTGAGGAAAAGAAAAAAATAACAAAAATATTCCATCTGCAATTGGTGGCAAACTGTTTGTAGTATATTATATTCAGGAATAATAGCAATAGCAATAGCACTTAGACTTATATAACACTCCACAGTGCTTTTACAGCCTTCTCTAAGTGGTTTACAGAGTCAGCCTATTGCCCCCAACAATCTGGGTCCTCATTTTGTCCACCTCGGAAGGATGGAAGGATGAGTCAACCTGGAGCCAGTCAGGATCAAACTCCTGACTGTGGCCAGAGTGAGCCTGTGACACTGCATTCTAACAGGAAGGAAGGAAGGAAGGAAGGAAGGAAGGAAGGAAGGAAGGAAGGAAGGAAGGAAGGAAGGAAGGAAGGAAGGAAGGAAGGAAGGCAATAGCATTTAGACTTATATACCCCTTCACAGTGCTTTTACAGCCCTCTCTAATCGGTTTACAGAGTCAGCATATTGCCCTCAACAATCTGGGTCTTCATTTTACCTACCTCGGAAGGATGGAAGGCTGAGTCAGTCTTAAGCCTGGTGAGATTTGAACTGCCAAATTGCAGTCAGCCAGGAGTCAGCAGAAATAGCCTGCAGTATTGCACTCTCACCACTGCGCCACTGCGGCTCAATAAAGAATAGTATCCTGGCAATTTCCAAAACATCAGTTCCTCTTCAGAAAAATGTCCTTCCAAGAGAAGGACCATAACTCAGTGATGGAATGCATGGTTGCAGAAAGTCTCAGGTTCATCTCTCAGAAACTCTAGGTAAGAAGGACAAAGGTGAGATAATACCAAATTGACTGGCTACACATTCATCTGGAGACTAAGTTTGCATTGTCTTATAAAGAGAAGGCCAAGTTGAAAGGAGCAAATGAACATAATCATGCCCAGCAGAAAGAGGTCCATCGCTGAGATCTTTTAAGACCAGACGTTTCCAACAATAAAATGGTTTCATCCATCTTCTTGACATTTAGGAAGCTGATTAAAATGGTGTTCAGCTGCAAGCTTTTGGAATACATGAACTTAGTCAACAGCCCTGCTGGATTTTTAAGGGTGGTGCTAATGAAACCTATTGTATGTTTTCATGAGATGCATGGGTGTCAAACTCGCGGCTGATGATGAATCGTGATGTTTTTTCCCTTTGTGGAGCTGGGGGGGGGCATAGCCTGTGCATGACATGTGCTGCTCATGATGTGGCCTGTGCATGACGCATCTGGCCTGTGGGCCACCAGTTTGACAACCCTGTTCTATAGAGTCTACTGGTTAAAGCACCAACCGAAAAAGCAGGATACCTCAAGTTCGAGTCCTGCCTTATTCAGGAAAGCCAATTGGGTGAATCTTGGCCTGTTGTTCTCTCTCAGTCCAACCCACCTCCTAGGGTTGTTGTTATGAGGAAAACAGGAGGAGGAAGGTGTGTTCGCCGCCTTGAGTTATTTGTAAAAATCATAAAGGTGGGACAAACATGAGAGAGAGCGGGGGGAGAGGGAGAGGGAGGGAGACAGGTGTGAAATGCTACCGGTTCGCACCCGTTTGGGTTAAGCGGTAGTAATAAAAGCTACCGGTTCGGACAAACTGGTAGTAAATCCCTCCAAGACAGAGTGGCTGTGGATGCCGGCATCCCGGTACAGTCAGCTGAGTCCACGGCTGACTGTCGGGGGCGAGTCACTGGCCCCGATGGAGAGGGTGCGCAACTTGGGCGTCCTCCTGGATGAACGGCTGTCTTTTGAAGATCATTTGACGGCCGTCTCCAGGAGAGCTTTTTACCAGGTTCGCCTGGTGCGCCAGTTGCGCCCCTTTCTAGACCGGGATGCCCTGTGCACGGTCACTCACGCCCTCGTGACATCTCGCCTGGATTATTGCAATGCTCTCTACATGGGGCTCCCCTTGAAGGGCATCCGGAGACTGCAGTTAGTTCAGAATGCGGCTGCGCGGGTTATAGAGGGAGCCCCTCGTGGCTCCCGTATGACACCTATCCTGCGCAGGCTGCACTGGCTACCTGTGGCCTTCCGGGTGCTCTTCAAGGTTCTGGTAACCACCTTTAAAGCGCTCCATGGCATAGGGCCGGGCTACTTACGGGACCGCCTACTGCTACCGGATACCTCTCACCGGCCCGTGCGCTCTCACAGAGAGGGACTCCTCAGGGTGCCGTCAGCTAGACAGTGTCGTCTGGCGACGCCCAGGGGAAGGGCCTTCTCTGTGGGGGCTCCCACCCTCTGGAACGAACTCCCCCCAGGACTCCGTCAACTTCCAGACCTCCGAACCTTCCGTCGCGAGCTTAAAACACACCTATTTATCTGCGCGGGACTGGACTAGTTTTTTAAATTTTCTAAATTTTAAATTTTTAAATTTTATAGGGGTTTTAATATTTATATTATTTTTAATAATTAGGCTTTCTGAATATGTTTTCTTAATGGTTTTCTTAATTTGTATATATATGTTTTTTTATCTGCCTGTGAACCGCCCTGAGTCCTTCGGGAGATAGGGCGGTATATAAATTTGAATAAATAAATAAATAAATAATAAAAAAAAAGCTACTGGTTCATCTGAACCAGTATTTTTGACAATCAGTTGTGCCACGCGATTTATATTTGCTAGAAAGCAGGAAATCCTGCTGTTTCCCCCCTCACTGTTCTACTTACCTTCTTAAGCCTCCTTTTTCCATGTGCAGCGTGCGTTTGGTGTGCACTGTGCATGCGCGCATGCGCAGCATGCATTTAGCATCCACCGTGCAGCATGCATTTGGCATGGACCACGCATGCATGGGCAGTGAACCGGTGGCAAACCACAGAGGATTTCACCAATGAAGGGAGATATATATATATATATATATATATATATATATATATATATATATATATATATATATATATATATATATATATATATATATATATATTATTTGCATTTATATCCCGCCCTTCTCTGAAGACTCAGGGCGGCTTAGCAATAGTCTTCATCCTATTTGTATATTTATATGCAAAGTCAATTTATTGCCCCCCCAACAATCTGGGTCCTCATTTTACCTACCTTATAAAGGATGGAAGGCTGAGTCAACCTTGGGCCTGGTGGGACTAGAACCTGCAGTAATTGCAGGGAGCTGCTGTTAATAACAGACTGCATTAGCAGTCTGAGCCACAGAGGCCCCTCTGTGATATGATAGATAGATGATAGATGATATGATAGATAGATAATATGATAGATAAATAGATAGATAGATAATGTAGGTAGGTAGGTAGGTAGGTAGGTAGTAGGTAGGTAGGTAGGTAGGTAGGTAGGTAGGTAGGTAGGTAGATGCTAGATAGATAGATAGATAGATAGATAGATAGATAGATAGATAGATAGATAGATAGATAGATAGATAGATAGATAGATAGATAGATAAGGTAAGTAGGTAGGTAGGTAGGTAGATAGATAGATAGATAGATAGATAGATAGATAGATAGATAGATAGATAGATAGATAGATAGATAGATAGATAGATAGATAGATAAGGTAGGTAGGTAGGTAGGTAGGTAGGTAGGTAGGTAGGTAGGTAGGTAGGTAGATAGATAGATAGATAGATAGATAGATAGATAGATAGATAGATAGATAGATAGATAGATAGATGATAGATAGATAGATAGATAGATAGATAGATAGATAGATAGATAGATAGATAGACAGACAGACAGACAGACAGACAGACAAATAGACAAATAGACAAATAGACAAATAAAATAATCCAGCCTCATAGGATCAGTAGTATCACAGAATAATTGTAATACATAATAAAAATATCACTGAGAAGCCATAAATGGGGAAACTGACTTTTGGCACAAAACAGTTTCCCATGCTACTTTTCTCACAGAATCTCAGAATCCAAAGAAGACAAATCTGAATGAGAAAGAAAAAAAAAACACCTCTTCAACCTCTGTTCTCCATCTGATTTATAACTCAGCATAACAATTTTGTAGGGTTCTGGTAAGGATTATTAATGCATCGCATGTCAAAGACTCTGAATACCTGGAGTGCAAACTGCAAAAATGTTGCTTGCATTTCCCCCCCCTCCCTTTTTCTCCCCTCTTTTCCTAAGATCAAAGAATTTGCATTTGGTTTCCTTTTTTTTCCTTTTACAGAGCTGCAAATTCTACTCATTTTCAGCAATAAGGCATAAGAATTATTTTTGACGGATGGGAAAACAGGCAGGCCTAAACATGAAAAAGGTCAGCATTCGACTCTGTAATCTTTATGCTCCCCGATAGCAAACATGAAAAATCAGCAAATCAGATATTTACGCAATTAACGCTTTCATCGTGATGAATGGTCCTCCATGGCCATTTTAACTCAAAGGAGTAGTAATTCAGGGGGGGGAAAAAAACAATTTGAGTCTCTGTACTAAACAGCTACAAACATTACATTCGGATTCCAACAGATTTAAAATATTATTTCTCCAGTTTGCTAGCTGGTAGAGATGGAAATGGGAGAGAAATCGGCAGATGACAAAACTTTATTTTTATCTGACTGTGAAGCACTGGGTTACTTTGAAACTAACAAGAAGAAAAAAAACCACTGTTCAGTCAGGGACAATATTGTAAAACAAAAGGACAATACATTACTTTTCTCCCCAAAGAATTCTTCTATTTTTATTTCTTCCCCCCGCCCCCTCTTCCTCAGCATACATACCAGGGATGAAATTCAGCCGGTTCTATCCAGCTTGGGCGAACCGGGAGCGACGGCTCTGCCCACCCACGTGGATGTCATGACGTCTCTTTTTTGTGACGATTTCAGCCTCTGCGCATGCCACGCGGGCATATTTGCGAACTAGTAGGGAAGGTAAGTGAATTTCACCCCTGATATGTATATATATTTTTATAAAATACTTCCAGTGTCCAGTTTGGGAGGTGGGTAAGAGAGAGACACACACACAGAGAGAGAGAGAGAGAGAGAGAGAGAGGGAGAGGGAGAGGGAGAGGGAGAGAGAGAGAGAAGTAAAGTTCCAAGTCCTTGGGATTTCTATACAGTCTGGTCCCAAATTTAATTTCACAATATGCATTTGTAAAAAAGACATTCTCTCTCTACTTTTCACAAGAGCTGGAATAACCGAAAGAGGCCATGGGTAACTCGGTTGCAATCTGCACATTGGTCTTCAAAACCTGATCAGTTGGGATCGGAAATTCCCCCAAACCAGTCTTTATTATTTTGCCCGTCAATCTATAACGTAAATGTTAAACGTGTTATTTATATAAATAAAATATCCCTCACCTGACCCTAGACGTGCAGCGAAGAAATGAAACCTGTTCGGCACATCATTTGAAGCTTTAACCAAGGGCATACAAGACGGCCAGATTTATGACAAAGAGCTCCCTTGTTTACTTTAAGTCATAAAAATGAGTGAGCACTGCACAGCATATGTGAAGCTCAACACCTTGGTGGCCTGTGAGAAAATAAGTACATACATTTGTTTTTTTTTACTTTTATGTCACAAGCCAGCCAATGACAGGGGGCTTGTTGCTAATATCTACATCATTATTAAAAGCAGAAAACGTAACCTATTCATTTACCTTAGGATACTTCAGCATTACTCTTTTAAGATAATGAAAGAGGGGGGTGGGGAAGAATTTCTCTCATAAGCCAATGTGCACACACACCCACACGCACACACAGTCATTATGAAATACCATCTTCCTATGTTTTCTCCCTCCAGATGGACTATGAACACAAATCTAAGAAGTCTCACTGTCATTTTCTGAATGTGGTGGAACTACGTCCCTCAGAGGTCCTACTCGTCACGGCTACCGAAATCCCAACCCATATGGAAGGAAGGCAGTCGTCTGGGAAAACTTGGTGCAATTTTTTAAACGATGGGAGGAGGCCCGTTTTCTTTAAGTGAAATGTTCATGGTATCTAATGGAAGAGATCATCTATTTACTCCAGATGTCCCTTGTTGTTGTTGTTGTTAGTTGCAAAATCCTGTCTGACCCATCATGACCCCATGGACAACGTTCCTTCAGGCCTTCCTGTCCTCTACCATCCTCTGGAGTCCATTTAAGCGCACACTGACTGCTTCAGTGGCTCCATCCAGTCACCTCGTTCTCTGTCGTCCCCTTCTTCTTTTGCCCTCAATTGTTCCCAGCATGAGGCTCTTCTCCAGGGAGTCCTTCCTTCTCATTAGGTGGCCAAAGGATTTGAGTTTCATCTTCAGGATCTGGCCTTCTAAAGAGCAGTCAGGGTTGATCTCCTCTAGGACTGACAGGTTGGATCGCCTTGCAGTCCAAGGGACTCACAGGAGTCTTCTCCAGCACCGTCGTTCAAAGGCCTCAATTCTTTGGCGCTCAGTCTTCCTTATGGTCCAACTTTCACAACCATACATTGCAACTGGGAAAACCATAGCCTTGACTATACGCACTTCTTTCTCTGCTTTTTAGTAAACTATCTAGATTACAAAATGATTATTACTAGATGATTACTAGATGATTATCCATTACATAATGTATCCTTTACATTGAGAGAATCAGCAGTTAAGTAGACAATCTCATCCTTGTTGATAAGACATTATATATTGACCTGTCCAAAGGGGAGTATGTCAAGAAATTGTTATTTGCCTAACTAGCTGGCCAGGCAATATATAAACTAACTATGTATGTTTGTAGAAAGGCATGATATTGCTTTAAGGCTGTGCTGCATCATGCAAGCATCCTGATTGGTTGAGCTCTGTAGCCAATGTATAAAAGGACTACTAAATTATGGCTTGTGGGGAATCTACAGGGACGCTACAGCATTGTAACCTAATGACATGCTGCAACTGTATATGTGAGCTTTATGATCATTGCTTGATCATGGCTAGTTACTGATTCCTCAAGATACTGACTGTTGTGAATTGAACTGTGTTTTGCCGAACTGAAAGAAGACCTTGCTTGTTGTGTAAGTCTACGTTGGTAAGAAGACTTGATATTTGTAACATCCCTGACTGACTGACTTTATATATGTATGACCTGGAATTGTTTTTGGACTATGACTTTGCCTTTTCCTTAAAAGTAAAGGAATATCAAACCTCAGTTTGTCTGCAAGTGACTGTTATTGTATACAACCAGTCTCAGTCGTTTTCATGCATAGGGTACTCTGCTCAACAGTCCACAATCTTGGTTGTGAACCCAGATTACCCTTAACCTTTACTAGATGATTATTAGATGTCCCTAGACAATGCAAAGTGTTTAGACTAATCTCAGTCCAACTTAAAGCCTCCTACTATAACACAAGCATTTTTTTTAATGGATGTTAAACAGTAGGAACCAACCAAATATAGCCATCTTTTAGTGGATTTAGTGGATCATTAACTATGTTGTTCCATTCAACCAAAAAGTTGTGATGGGACTTGATTTGATCACGGCCCTAATTTTTATTAAAGGAACAGGTTTAGAAGCCGGGAGTGAGACTGGGAATGAGGAACTAATGAAGTTATTTCAAAATTAACATGATATGGGTGAAGTGCGTTCCTATCAAGCAAACCTTTGGCAGCATCACAAGAACAAGCTTTTGAGAAGACGTCAATGGCAGCCCCATGTATAATTCACTAAAACAATGAAATTGGAAGTTTAAGAAAGTGTTGCAACCAAACTCCTTGATTATACCCAATAATCTGTTTGAAGGTGTTTGGGTTTGTTGTTGTTGTTGTTGTTGTTTTGGGGGGGGGGTTGGCACCTGGGCAAGATTTTATTTTATTTTATTATTTTATTTTATTGATTTTATTTTATTTGTCAAGCATGTATAAGATAACAGATAATAAGTATAAACATGATTATGAATACAGGAAATGGATACAAATAAATGGGGACAGTAAGACAGGGACGGTAGGCACGTTGGTGCTCTTATGCACGCCCCTTACAGACCTCTTATGAATGGGGTGAGGTCTACAGTAGACAGTCTAAGATTAAAGTTTTGGGGATTTGGGGAAGAAACCACAGAGTCAGGTAGTGCATTCCAGGCATTGACCAATCTGTTGCTGAAGTCATATTTTCTGCAATCGAGTTTGGAGCGGTTTACCTTAAGTTTGTATCTATTGTGTGCTCGTGTATTATTGCGGTTGAAGCTGAAGTAGTCATTGATAGGTAGGACATTGTAGCAGATAATTTTGTGTACTATGCTTAGGTCAGACCAAAGGCGGCGTAGTTCTAAGTTGTCTAAGCCAAAATTTCAAGCCTGGTGGCATAAGGTATTCTGTTGTGAGCAGAGGAGTGGAGGACTCTTCTCGTGAAATATCTCTGGACTCACTCAATTGTATTAATGTCCGATATGCAGTGCGGGTTCTAAGCAGATGAGCTGTATTCAAGAATTGGCCTAGCAAAGGTTTTGTATGCCCTAGTTTGCAGTTCAATATTACCAGAGAAGAAGCTTTGCAAGATTAGGTTAACAACTCTTAATGCCTTTTTGGCAATGTGGGCTCTGGCACTTAGATCATTAGAGATGAGTACTCCAAGGTCCTTGACAGAGTGAGGGTCATCTACAAAGTTGTATCAGCCCAGCTTGCATTTGGTTAAGGATTCTGGAGGCAGAGCTGGGACTAGGCTCAAGTCTAATATGCACAGGGGGAAAAAAGGCTTAAAACTGGATCATTTCGGGCCACAGAAATCCCATCCAAGATGAAAGAAATACAAAGATAGGAGAACCTAATTTCACAATCACGATGCCTTTACAGAATGAAGACTATCTAGAGATAATCGAGAAAACCAACTTTTCACTTCTCTCAGTCAAAAGCCTAGAACGAAACAGTGATTTTGTTTTAAATCTGAATATACGTCTTCCACTAAGTCATTCAGAAAAAGAAATAATTTTCTCCTTACTGAAAATATGGTAATATTTTAATCTAGCTGCTAGGGCAAAATATTTTAATTTTTGTATTCTTATTTGGCATGTGTAACTTTTTGGGGGCATTTAATTTTAAATAGAATGTTTTCCTCTATAATTTATGAAAGGGGGAAAAAATCTTAGTAATATATTGCTGTAGTCATTAACACTGTTTAATAGTTTCACTTGTAATTCCCTGTTTCACATGCTCATAAATTCTAAAAATATTCATCTCTCTAAGCTAAATCAAAGAAAGACTGAATGAAGTTACCCATTTTTGAGTAATGATCACAGAAAGATTTCTATACAGGCAACTAGGCTGCTTATGGAAGAATTAGCTTTACAGTTAACTTTTATGGTAAGTTTTATATCATCAAATGTTTTATAAAGGAGTAATTCCACAGGTTCCGGTAGAAACCATAATGAAGTCACAGCATGGTGCAGATGTAATTCTGATTAATAATATCCTGATTTCATCAGTTGACTCCTGATGTAAATGATATAAATGTACAGTACCTAATTTGTCTTATCTCTGCAATTTTATTTATTTATTAATCATATTTATTTGCATGCTCATCTCACACAAAGCAATTCTGGACAATGACATTCTAAGACTTGTGATATCATTCATTTTTGTTCATTTTCAAATATTCTTACTCCAAAGAAATAACTACTTGCTGAGGGATAAAAAGAATACTAAAATGTACAAGAAAAAAAAAATGAAATACTTTCTCCTGAATTCAAATTTCCTCAACCTGCTACCCAATCTGTGACAATGATGGCCAAGAATTTTGAACACTGTAGTCCTATATATCTGGGGATTACCAAGCCAGGAACAATTTCAATACACTGCCTTTGTAACTTCAAATGGCAGCATGACTTTGTTTTATTCCAGAATATTGGTGGAAAATACCGTGGTACATTGGTAAACTCATCAAATTTGATACTCAATGCATTTTGTTGTGAAAATGTTGTCCCAAATACACATCATTTGTTTGGTACTCAACCAACAATCTAGAACTTGTCGGTGTCAGCTGCCTTGTGACTCACTACCTTATTCTTTATGGGGGGGGGAATTGTGTGGTACTCATCACACCTCCTGGGACTGATTAACAATGAGTACCAAGCTATCACTATAGGGGTTGTTCAGGAAGCACCTTAAACCTAATATACATTATGGCAACCGTGCCATTGATTTTCATCAATTCAGCAGTTCCAGTGGGAAGGAGTTCCAGAGGCTAAAGAAGGGGATTAAGGCTGCCTCTCTATTCAACATCTCCATTTCACGACGCATCCGTTGCTGTCCTGTAAACAAGTCCTCGTAGAGCATTTCACAAAAACATCAAAAGTGTGTGCAGCACACTGCCACAATAAATTTAACAGTTAATTAACAAGAGCAGTTTCCGTTGCAAATTCAGTTTAATGTCAATGTTTTCGTGCTGCATAATTAAAGTGAAAATCTTTAAAACACACACACACACACACACAGGGAGAGACAGAGAGAGAAAGAGAGAGATCAAATCTTTTTTTTTCTTTCTTTCAAAGAAAGAAATGGAACAGTTCCCTCTGTTGGTTTATATTTTTCCTAAACGGGAGCTCTTCTCCATTCTTTCAGAGATGGATTAAGACCAACAGATGGAAATGAATCAAGGTAAGCACACCAACTAAAAACATAGGGTTACTCCTCACACACACACACACACACTCCCGCTTTTCAAAACATAAAATATTAACCCCACAGTTAGCTCCTGCTCATTCCTCCTTCTGCAGCGTGTTGGAGACACACGTATTTTCCTCTGTTAACGCTCTAACGATGATTGTGCAAGATGCTTCACATGGAAAAACATTTCTCGATACAACTGTATACTAAACACAGAAAACTACCCGTACCCTCAGCCAACCTTCTACCACAGGTAAGTGAGACAAGGTGAAATTTTTCAGGAACTGATTGGACTAAGGCGTTATTTGTCATCAGCGTCATTTTTCCCCCCTCCACTTCCACCACCGCTGGAGAGGGGAGTAGATCAGGTTCTGACCAGTTCTGGAGAACAGGTAGCGGAAATTTTGAGTAGTTTGGAGAACCGTAAAATGCCACCTCTGACTGGCCCCGCCCCCATCCATTCTCTGCCTTCTGAGTCCCAGCTGATTGGGAGGAAATGGGGATTTTGCAGTAACCTTCCTCTGGAGTGGAGTGGGAATGGAGATTTTACAATATCCTTCCCCTGCCACGCCCACCAAGCCACACCCACAGAACCAGTAGTAAAAAAATGAATTGTTGTAAGTCAAGAACTTACCTGTATTTAGAACAGGGAGCAAGCAGCTGCATTCTGATTCACTTTCATTAGAAAAATTTGGCTGGATTGGGCCAGGAAAAAAAAAGAAATCACTTTTGATGTTGTTTCAGCCTAAATCAGCTTTGCCATAAATAAATAACCTTAAAACATTTTGCTTACATCTGTTCTTGAATCTAATTGGTTCAACTACCAAAACAGGTAATCTCCTTGAGGTTTTATTTATTATTTGCTTATTTATTAAGAAAATTATGGTCCTCCAGCAGACATACGTTAGGCCGTTACCAGGGGTGAAATCCAGCAGGTTCTGACGGGTTCTGGAGAACTGGTAGTTGAGTAGTTCGGAGAACCAGCAAATGTGGTTTGTGGCTGGCCCCAAAGTGGGGTGGGAATGGAGATTTTGCAATATTCTTCTCTCAGGAGTGGGGTGGGAATGTGGATTTTGCAGTATCCTTCCCCTGGAGTGAGGTAGGAATGGAGATTTTGCAGTATCCGTCCCCTGCCACGCCCACCAAGCCACACCCACCAAGCCACGCCTACAGAACCGGTAGTAAAAAAAATTTGGATTTCACCACTGGCCATTACCATAAAGAAAATTAAATTAAAAATTAAGATAGAATCTTATCCAAAGGAAACCTCACCTCCATCAGCGCGATGGCCCTGCTGACCCAGGAAATGATGCTAAGAGAAAATTTAAATCAGGGGTATCCACCCTTGGCAAACTTTAAGACTTGTGAACTTCAATTCCCAGAATTCCCCAGCTGGCCAATTCTCAGAGCTGAAGTCCACAAGTATTAAAAGTTACCAAGATCAGACACCTCTGATTTAAAATATATATCACGTGAAAGAACCACAACAAAAATCCCCATCATTTTATATGCTTGCAGTGCTGCTGAAAGGAATCCAACACGTATCGCATTTACAATTTGGTACTCTTTCCAAAAACGAATAGTCATAATTTTAGAGAGAAAGCTGTCAAAATATGTTCCACAAACACCTTGGCAAGAGATGCGGGCAACTGGAGTAATTCTGTGAAAATGGAAAGGATGCCAGAGAGAAATGTGTTTTGATCTTCTAAGCAGGAACCCATCCAAGAGAAAGATTCTGTACATATATTATCATGAAACTATTAGAAATAATTAGCCAGATATTTCAAAACATTACATTATCAAATGTGTTATCAACTCAGTGCAAATGTGGGGGTCTATTTCTTTCTTTGTTAAACAAATGGATTTCTATCTTTTAAAAAAATCAACGGTGACTTGCTGCACCATAATATAGTTTATGAACTTGGATGGAGAAGTTAAAGCTTCCAGTTCTATAAGAAATTCTCCAAATGTTAGATTTCTGTAGACTTCCATAATAAATTCTGAATCTGTGCAGGCGAAAAAAAATTACAATATAGACAGCTAGGGATAGTCCTAAAACTAAAAGTGATCTATACGCTCTGTGCAGAATGGGAATAGATGAGGTACAATGCAAAATTTAAACTTTTTTTAGGATGCAGTTAGAGGGATCACTTCACATGTACAAAATACAAAGTATTTTTTTCACTGTCTCATTTTATGAACCTATTTGCATGCTATGAAGATATAGTTATGAAATTTCAGTTGTTAGTGCTATTTTTGCTAGATTTTCACAATTCTGTTTGTCCCAGGATGTCTGTCAGGGCTCATCTAACAATTATCACGTTTTCCTTCTTCAAAATGATAGGAAATTACCATTTTTCAGCTGCTGTGATCAGAGAAGGTTCCATGGGTTGCATTAAAGATGATAGGTCTGCATTTGGTCCAAAAAATATTCTTTGCTCATCCTTGAACTAAATGATAGATGATAGGTTGCTGGGCGTGGCTGAGCATGTAATTTACTATTAGCACAACCACTGATTACAGAGTAAAACTGAAATACTTGAGAATCTACCCCATGCATCAAGATTATTGAACAGAAGATCATGTGAAATCACATCTTTTTTATCACCATTACTTATGAGAATAGAATAGAATAGAATAGAATAGAATAGAATAGAATAGAATAATAGAGTTAGAAGGGACCTTGGAGGTCTTCTAGTCCAACCCCCTGCTTAAGTAGGAAACCCTACACCACTTCTGACAAATGGTTATCCAACATCTTCTTAAAAACTTCTAGTGTTGGAGCATTTGTTCCACTGATTAATTGTTCTAACTGTCAGGAAATTTCTCCTTAGTTCTAAGTTGATTCTCTCCTTGATTAGTTTCCACCCATTGCTTCTTGTCCTATGAATCACAGTTGCAATTCCAAGTAGCAATAGCAATAGCACGTAGACTTATGTCCCGCTTCGCCATGTTTTACAGCCCCCTCTAAGCAGTTTACAGAGTCAGTATATTGCCCCCAACCATCTGGATCCTCATTTTACCCACCTCGGAAGGATGGAAGGCTGAGACCCACCTCGGAAGGATGGAAGGCTGAGCCAGTCAGAATCGAACTCTTGGCAGTGGGTAGAATTAGTCTGCAATACTGCATTCTAACCACTGCACCACTCTTAAGTAGCAGAGGATCCAACTGGAACTCTTCCATATTTCAGTACAATCACAGATACTTTGTTTTTCCTAAACAGCCAAAGTTCTCTATCTTTTTCATCATCCAGGAAAACTCTTCCCCTGTTTTGGAAGGACACCCAAGATGTGTTCCCCCCTTTTCATTCAACCCATTCTGCAGCCCTGGTGGCTCTTCCAGAGGTACTTAAAATGCAGAAGTTGTTTCCAAAGAGACAACATTAGTTTTATTTTAGTTTTATTTATTTATTTATTTATTTATTTATTTATTTATTTATTTATTCATTCATTCATTCATTCATTCATTCATTCATTCATTCATTCATTTATTTGCTGTTTGAGCTATCTGTATTTAATCTCCTGTTAAGCAGCATTAACTTTTAACTTGCCATAAAACCCAATAATGTTATTTATCAAGTTGTTTTAATTACCAAGAACAGATAAGCATATGTCCCAGTTAGTCTGGGAACAAAAAAAAGAAAAGAAAAGAAAAGGAAAGGAAAGGAAAGGAAAGGAAAGGAAAGGAAAGGAAAGGAAAGGAAAGGAAAGGAAAGGAAAGGAAAGGAAAGGAAAGGAAAGGAAAGGAAAAAAATCTCAAATGTGCACCTGCTCTGACAAAGCAAAAAGATGTGAGGGAAATATTTGAATTCCACCGCCTTCCTTCCGGCACACCATTTTTAAAAAAGCCACTCCCAGCACTGAGCAAGACTTTTTACAGTCAAGGCGTTTTACAAGATGATACTGAGGGTGTTTCCTGTCCATGGAGAAGGCACTGGCGTATAAAATGCTAGTGAATTTGCATTACCACCAATCCATCATTCTTTGAGTGCTTGAGAGAGAGAGAAAGAGAGGGGGAAAAAAGAAATAGTAATCTGGGAGACCTTTTGCAACAAAGCATAGCCTTGTGTTGACAGATTCTTATTTAAGTGACTGTGAATACCACAATTCCACAAATAATTTGTCAAATGTGAGGCTGAACTAGCTCTGAACCCTGATAAATACCAACTCTTTTTCCCCCGCTGCAAAAAAAAGCAGGACGTTCTCTACGTGGACAATGGGGATCAAGTACTGGGACTGACCAATCAATGACCAAGCTTTCTCTTCTCTTTGCGATTTTGGGGTAGACACTATGGCTGAGAGAGAGAGAGAGAGAGAGAGAGAGAGAGAGATTAGTTCAAAGTCACCCAGTTGGCTTCATTCCATAGAGAATTCACAGTCTCTATGCCTGATGCCGTAATCACTACACCAAATTGGCTCTCTTCATCTATTGCTCATTTAATGTGAGCTATCAATTGTCATGGCCAGAAGTTAGATGACTCAGACATTGAGGAAGAAGTTCCAGTAGACTCTCTGAAATGTCATCCATCTTCAACCTAACCCTAACTTCCTCAAGTCAGGAATGATGACAGCAGGCCTACCAGTTCCTGTACCCAGCAAGTAGAGTGAAGAGGAGAGCAAAGAAGTCCTACGAGGCTTCTTGCTAAGCAAGGGCCCATATCCTTCATCCAGTCTTTTCTTTTTCCTCCTCAACCCTAAACAAGCTCCTTCAAGTTCTTCTAAACAGACTTAGTTTCCAGTCCTCAGGAAATTATTCACAGGATGTCCAAGAGCTTTCTAAATGTCATCATATTTGGAGAGCTACTTTACAATGTCAATGTCTGTATAGGTACTCAAAGAAAGAATAGAATAGAATAGAATAGAATAGAATAGAATAGAATAGAATAGAATAGAATAGAATAGAATAGAATAGAAAATATGGAATGGAATGGAATAGAATAGAATAGAATTTTTTATTGGCCAAATGTGATTGGACACAAAAGGAATTTGTCTTGGTGAAAATGCTCTCAGTGTACATGAAAGAAAAGATACATTCATCAAGAATCATAAGATACAACACTTAATGATAGTCATAGAGTACAAATAAGTAATCAGGAAACAATATCAATATAAATCATAAGGATACAAGCAACAAAGTTACAGTCATACAGTCATAAGTGGAAGGAGATGAGTTATGGGAAAGATAAGAAGATTAATAGTAGTGCAGACTTAGTGAATAGTTTGATAGTGTTGAGGGAATTATTTGTTTAGCAGAGTGATGGCATTCAGGGAAAAACTGTTCTTATGTCTAGTTGTTCTGGTGTGCAGTGCTCTGTCGCATCATTTTGAGGCTACAAAAAACTGCTTTGAAACAGTTTATGTCCAGGATGTGAGGAGTCTGTAAATATTTTCACAGCCCTCTTTTTGACTCGTGCAGCATACAGGTCCTCAATGGAAGGCAGGTTGGTAGCCATTGTTTTTTCTGCAGTTCTAATTATCCTCTGAAGTCTGCGTCTGTCTTGTTGGGTTGCAGAACCAAACCAGACAGTTATAGAGGTGCAGATGACAGACTCAATCATTCCTCTGTAGAACTGGATCAGCAGCTCCTTGGGCAGTTTGAGCTTTCTGAGTTGGTGCAGAAAGAACATTCTTTATTGTGCTTTTTTGATGACGTTTTTGATATTGGGTGACCATTTTAGGTTGTGAAATATGGTTAAACCTAGAAATTTGAAGGTCTCTACTGTTGATACTGTGTTGTCTAGTATTGTAAGAGATGGAAGTATGGAAGGGTTTCTCCTAAAGTCTACCACCCTTTCTACGGTTTTGAGTGTGTTCAGTTCCAGATTGTTCCAGTCGCACCACGAGGCTATTCAACCTCCCTGCCATCTGTATACCTAATCCAAGACATTAGTAGACATAATTTAGTATGCATTCTTCCTCTGTTTTTTTCATAACCCCTTTTAGTGGCCAGGAAACCAATCTTCACATACACTGATTAATGCTAGACTTTCTTCTATCACAATTTCAAAAATCAAAGCAAGCAAATATTCAGGATGGCTACTGTTTTTGGAACCCAACTCTCCCTCACCTATAGATTTAACCATAAGGGAGGGCATTTTAAGAATCCCCTGTGCAAAACATTGTTTGCAAAGTTTGTTGAAATAATTCCGAATCTCATATATTGAACCCATCATGATTTTCCGGTCATTAACTTAGCAGAATTTGCATTTGGGGAATCCAGCCAGGGACTTGCATGCACCATTTGAGTCATTTTTCAAATGCCCTCTCCCACTTTAATCTATTTATCATTAATCACCCTTGGTCACTTTACATATCGAACACAATTCGGAGAGTAGATAAAATAAATACATCTTTCTAGAAAATCTTAAAACAAATCCCGAACAGGAAAGTAACACATGATTTTTTCAGAATTGATTATACACTAATTTGTGCAAGTCAATAACATAGAGGAGTTTTCAATGCTCCTGCTCCTATTCTTGTATCTTTTCAGCTCACTGGTCCAAAGTTGTGTTCTCTGCCTTCTACAGATAATTTACGGAAGCCTAATAAAAAAAAATTAGCTTCCTCAGTAGGAAATGACAAGTTTCTGGCTAATTTCCAACTTCTCAGAGAATTGCCCCCAAATCTGGACTGTTGAAAGAGAAGAGCTGTAATTAAGGTACGTAAAAATCAGGCACAATTCGCTTAACAATTATTTGCTTAGCAATGGAAATTGTGATCCCCATTGTGGTTGTAACTCAGGGATTACCTGTACCAGGGTGCTTACAACCTTCTCCACAATTTTGAATCCAAGTGAAGTGGAGTTGCCGGTTTTGGAAGGGCTTGTAAACTTTTGTTATTTCATGCTCATGGTATCCCATAATTTTTGGAGCGTAAGGCACCAAGGTCACTGAAAATATCTGAAAATCAGGCAATGCACCTTGCAGAAGAACACTTATAAGCTTCCTCTTGAAAGTTTATAATTATGTCGATGAAAGTTTACATTCAGCCGACCAGCACGTTGTTATCGATACTGCAAGAATAAGACTTCTCCTAAGTCCCACTTCTGCAGGAGTGTTCCTGATCCCAAGATCAGGGTATTTGATGTGGGCAGGAAAAAGACTAAGGTTGATGAGTTCCCACTCCATGGGCACATGGTGTCAGATGAATATGAGCAGTTGTCATCAGAAACTCTAGAAGCTGCTCGTATCTATGCCAACAAATACATGGTGAAGAGTTGTGGCAAGGATGGTTTTCACATCCATGTGCGCCTGCACCCCTTCCATGTCATCCACATCAACAAAATGTTATCATGTGCTGGTGTTGTGACCCAGGCCCAGGTAGGCAGTAGGAAACTCAGTCAGTGAAAAAGCAAACAAACTTTATTCAAACAGCTGAGAATTACTTCATTCCCAGCGTAGTTCAACCAAATTAAAGCAAATGCCTCCCAACACAAATTGCTCAGTCCTATCGCAAACCTTGGTCCAATTAGACAAACTGCCAAAGGCATTTCTTGGCAAATGTTCAGAAGTCACCGATACAAAAATAAATGCAAGAAGGTTTTTTTTAAAATTTGCATTTATATCCTGCCCTTCTCCGAAGACTCAGGGCGGCTTACACTATGTTAGCAATAGTCTTCATTCTATTTGTATATTTATATACAAAGTCAACTTATTGCCCCCAACAATCTGGGTCCTCATTTTACCTACCTTATAAAGGATGGAAGGCTGAGTCAACCTTGGGCCTGGTGGGACTAGAACCTGCAGTAATTGCAGGCAGCTGCTGTTAATAACAGACTGCATTAGCAGTCTGAGCCACAGAGGCCCCTGTGGCTACCAACAGACCAGCAATGGTGTTTTCCGGCAAACACCATTGCTGGTCTGTTTTAAGCCTTATGGGAGGGGGCAATCATTTCTTGGCACTACTCCCGAGTTGTCCTCTCTGCTTGAGCTGCTCTTGCCTTCTGGCAGCTCTTCTCATGTGTGCATTAGGAATAGGCTCCTCCTGTTCCTTTGCCTCACTGCTATCAGTCTCTGGAGGCTCTGGAGTCTGCACCTCACTCCCCAATGGCCCTGGCCTCACCTCAGCCTCATCACTGTCGACTCCATTTCCAGCTCCACAGGCTGCTGGAGGACCACATCAACTGGAGTTGACAGGCTCCAGACTGGAATGTGTGGTGCTTTTGGCAAGCCTCAGGGCACTGTGGCCCGTGTGCACATCGGCCAAGTCATCATGTCCATCCGCACCAAGGTGCAAAACAAGGAGCATGTTACTGACGTGCTGTGCAGAGCCACATTCAAACATCCTGGATGTCAGAAGATCCATCTTTCTAAGAAATGGGGCTTCACCAGATTCAATGCTGATATGTTTGAGGAAACGGTGTCTGAGAAGCACCTGTTCCCTGATGGCTATGGAGATAAATACATACCCAACAGGGGTCCTTTAGATAAATGGTGTGCCTTGCGTGCAGCATGAGTGCGTGATGTAACTAGAGGACAACACTGCTAATTTCTTGACAGAAAAATGCATCAAAAGAAACAGCTCTGTGTAGCTACCCAAAAAAAAGTTTATATTCAGAGTAGTTCTGTGTATCAGGGAACGCTTCTGCCTGTGATCTAAAACAGGGGTCTCCAACCTTGGCAACTTTAAGACTTGTGGACTTCAACTCCCAGAGTTCTGGAAGTTGAAGTCCACAAGTATTAAAGTTGCCAAGGTTAGAGACCCCTGTTCTAAAATACTCCAGGCAGTCCTTCTCACATGATCATGTGATCATCAAATGGATAACCATTTGTCTGAAGTGGTGTAGGGTTTCCCGCCTAAGCAGGGGATTGGACTAGAAGATCCTCCAAGGTCCCTTCCAACTCTGTTCTATTCAGGGGTGGGCTTCAAAAATTTTAGGGGTTCTCTGCCCAGTTGCTCGCTGGGCATGGTGTACCATGGCCTCCCTGGGCTCTGGAGCCTCCAGGAAGGTGAAAACAGGCCCATTTCTGGCCTTTCTGAACTTCTGGTAGGCCCATTTTTCACCCTCCCTGAGCCTCTGTGCGCACCCTGCACTTACCTGCATCCAAAACAGGCTGCATGAGGAATCCTGTTGGGGGGGCAGCCAGGAATGGGATTTGGGGGTTCTCTGAACTGCACAGAATCTTAGCTAGAGGTTCTCCCGAACCCCTGCAAACCCCCAGCAGCCCATCCCTGGTTCTATTCTACAAAGCATTATCAGGACCAAACATCTGTGCATCAGCCATGCCAGAAGCAACTTATGGGTGATGGAACCCAGAATATCTGGAAACTACCAGTTTATTTATCCCTACCATAAAAAGTTATTTCTCCCCCCACCAGCGTTTTCACCCTTTAGCTTTCTCATTCAAACTACTGCAGAAAATGGGAACTCAAATTACAACACAGAAGCAGAGAGAAGAATACATATATAGAATGAAATTAAAACAACGGGACTGCTTCTTCCTAGGAATTTCCTTTCTGTCTCCTGCTTGTCCCCGTTTCTTTCGGAAGCCGTTTCACTACAAAGAAAGGAGGCTGGGTGCCAACGGTTTGTCAATGCAGTGGCAATCTTGGGCTGCAAGGACAAAGCAAAATGATAGAGCCTCCTCACTGGCAATTATGGATGGTTTTCAAACCTCTTGTCCCTGCTTCCAGCCAAGCGACCTATCCCACTTTGGTTCATTTCAACAACACCGGCTTTACTTTCTCCAATGAATAGGTCTCGTCGCCAAGCGATGGAAAGGAGCTGCAGACTGTTTGTGAACAAACATGGGCAGCTCTTCATTTATCCACCCTGCATCTTGATCCCTTTGCTCTCTGTTCACTGGCCTCATGTCCAAGTACTAATACAAAGACACCAGCAGTGCCAAAGAAAGATTCAAGGACAATGCTGCACGCTGGACGCATTCATAATTGCAGATGTTGGGGTGTGTGTTTTTTCCACAATTGCACACGTCCGTCAAGGTGACAGGCATACCTTGGCAGAAAATGGGCTTACTGTGGACTTTCGATAGTATTTGCATCAGTGCCAGGCAGGAGTGTCTGCAGGTATCTATAATCTATAAACACACGTACGTAACGCAGGTATGCATAGATAGGTAGATACATAGAGACCTACAATTTCCTTCCAAGGAGAAAAAGAATGCAGATGAAATGTGTGTAAGTGAAGTGTGGTGTTTTTGCCCCTAATTATAAAGTTGTGAATGAATTTGTGTATGAACATAGACATCTGTAAGAACCCTTGATGTCGAAATGACAACACAAACACGACCTCTTTGCACCAATAATGCTACTACCCTGTTTCCCCAAAAATAAGACATCCCCTGATAATAAGCCCAATCAGGCTTTTGAGCACATGTGCTAAAATAAGCCTCCACCCCGAAAATAAGCCCTCCCTGAAAATATTTAAACACGTCCACCATTTCTTCTGGTTAGGTTTAGGGAGACTAAGCTGGAAATCAGGTAAGATGGCAAGAGGAGCCCCATCTTGCTCTACATGCCCCAAAATAATAAGACCTCCCTGAAAATAACACCAAATGCTTATTTAGGGGTTCCAAAAAATATAAGACAGGGTCTTATTTTCAGGGAAACACGGTACTTGCTTGAATGGTGACATTGGTTAAAAAACATCAGTATTTAAAATAAGAAACCATGTTGGTCTAACTTTTGTTACTGAACAAAACAAGGACTCATTTTTTCCTCTAAATCAGGGGTGTCAAACTCAAGGCCCAGGGGCCAGATCCAGCCTGCAGGGCAAGGGTGAAATGCTGCCGGTTTGGACTGGATCAGCCGATCCGGTAGCAATGGCAGCGGATGGTTCGGATGCCCCACCCCCATGCCCAGCTGAGCCACGTGATGGACAGAGCCTTTTTATTGTTTTATTTTTTTTACTTTTAAAAGCATTTTTTAAGCCGAAGAGGTTGTAAAAAAATGCTTTTAAAGGGTTAAAACAAGGCTCTGACGATCCCGGGTGAGGTGCCTGATGTCAGAGGCTTTTTTTTTTTTTACTTTTAAAAGCATTTTTTTAAAGGTAAAAAAGCTGAAGCCTGCTAGGCAAAAAATGGGGTGGGGGTGGGGGTTCATTTGAGAGAGAGGGAGAGAGAGAGAGAAAGGAAGGAAGGAAGGAAGGAAGGAAGGAAGGAAGGAAGGAAGGAAGGAAGGAAGGAAGGAAGAAAGAAAGAAAGAAAGAAAGAAAGAAAGAAAGAAAGAAAGAAAGAAAGAAAGAAAGAAAGAAAGAAAGAAAGAAACTCAATGGGGGAGCCAGATTCACTTAACAACCTGGGCTATTAATTTAACAAATGCAATGATTCACTTAACAACTGTGACAAGAGAGGTCATAAAATCAGGCAAAATTCATTTAACAACTGTCTCGCTTAGCAATAGAAATGTTAGGCTCCATACATCTAGGACTACTTGTACAGTCTTAAACAGATAATTAGAACCGCAGAAAAAACAATGGCTACCAACCTGCCTTCCATTGAGGACCTGTATACTGCACGAGTCAAAAAGAGGGCTGTGAAAATATCTACAGACCCCTCGCATCCTGGGCATAAACTGTTTCAACTCCTACCCTCAAAACGACACTATAGAGCACTGCACATCAAAACAACTAGACACAAAGACATTTTTTCCCAAATACCATCACTCAGCTAAACAACTAATTGCCACAACACTGACAAACTATGTACTAAGACTGTATTACTATTCTTCTTCTCATCCTTCCTAGTATCTATCTCTTCCCACTTATGATCATAACCATTTTGCTTGTATCTTTACATTTTATATTGTTTTATTTGTTTCCTAGTATGATTTGATTGCTTATTAGTATCCTATGACTACCACTAAGTGTTGTATCTTATGATTCTTGATGAATGTTTTTTCTTTTCTTTTATGTAAATGGGAGCATATGCACCAAAGACAAATTCCTTGTGTGTCCAATCCAGCGTGAAATGCTATCAGTTCACACCAGTTCGGATGAACCGATAATGATAAAAGCTACCAGTTCGGATGAACCAGTAGTAGAAAAAAGCTACCAGTTCATCCGAACCGATATTTCCAATGATCAGATGTGCCGTGTGATTTATATTCGCTGGAAAGCAGGAAATCCTGCTTTCTAAAGAATCTGAATTGTGCGGCACAGCTTCTCGTTGTTCTACTTACTTTGTTAAGCCTCCTTGTTCCGTGCATTTGGCGCACATCGCACATGCACAGGCAGCAAACCAGTGGCAATCCATGGAGGATTTCACCACTGGTCCAATCACACATGGCCAATAAAGAATTCTAAACAAGTAATTCTTTGCTGCCCTTCCAAAAGACCTCAAATTTGGAGGGGCCAAAGCCCCAATTTCACTTTGCCTAAAGAAAGGCTCATTCCTTCCCATCTCCATGATAATGGCCTGTTTTTCTGAATCCATCCTGCAAACCTGCCCTTTGCGAGCTCCTCTTTTCTCCTGTATCAAGGCCACTGAATCCAGCCCACAACAAAGCAGCCTTTACATCATTTTTGCCTCTTGCATGTGCAGATTTGAACCGGACAGAGCCAATTAATGGAGTGAGAAGAAGAATTGCTGGATGGCATCTGTATATTTTTAAGCAAGATACATTTTTGAAGGCGCTCCAGACTTAACTGCTCCCACTGAGGAAAACGAGCTTAGAGCTTCCAGTCAGAAACTAGTAATGTTCTATCCACACATTAATGGTTTCAAGATTCTCCATTATGAACAATATTTATCAAAAACAGCCCACTATCAGATGAAAGATGTGCCTTATCTTTTCTTGTCAACCAAAGCATTATTCATTGAAAGTTTCTCTCATATCTGTTTTGGGGTTTCAGTGTCATTTTAAATTGCAAATCAATCATAGATCATGCAAGCTCTACTTGTGGAAGAGAGATTAACGCTCTGGCTAAAATTGTTTACAAAGCCATTTGTAAACCTTCTGCAAATGCAGATGAGGCAAGTTTAGCAGTTTAACATTGTTGATCCCAGAGAAAGCCTTAAGCAATGACTTCAGAGGGTAAAAAAAAAAATTGTTCATTTATCATTATTGCCATGGGCTTTCGCAAATGATAACAATTTGTCTTCATCCTATTTTTAGACAATGAGCCACAATAGAGTCCAAAAAGCCATTTTTTTTCCAGATGGGGGAAGGTGCTTTCATAGCAAAACATTGCCTTTTCTTTCCTGCCCTATAAAAAGGGCTTAAGTGAAAAGAAAAGATTTGTTTTAATGTCAGGCTTCCCAGCATTCTCATACATAAAATACTGGTACACACACACATCTCCACTAAGCCAAAACATTTGCTATGCTATATCACTTTTATTTTATTTTGTTATGTATCTATAAAAAGGTTCTGTTTAGCCAAAGGTATATTGAAGGCTAAGAGAAAACAGATTTCTAAAGGTTTCCTTACCTTTTTTGTTTTGTTTTGTTTTATTTTGCTTTGCTTTAATCTCAAGGGGAATGAAAAAAGATGTCGCGCATGCTAACTGAGCTTGGTTGCTTTCTTGCAGATGTTTCATTATCCAACTAGATAACTTCATCGGTGAAAGTGAATGTGGGGTTTTCCCCCTGTTTGTGTCCAGTAGCAAATGCAGGATTTGCCTCCTGTCAGTGCTGGTTGGTTTGTGTGTGTTTTTCCTTGGTAATTCCTTGATTCGAGTGGTTTTTTTTTTCCTGTTTGATCATTTGTCTGGTGTTAATCCCTGCTTATCTGGGTGTTGGTTACTAGAAAGGATGTGTTTTGGTCTTTTTGTTTCCTTCTTAGCTTTCCTATTGTCTTTTGGGAATGGTAAACATGGTTTATGTCTATGTGTGCATTGATGACTGATTTGTTTGATCACCAAGTGTCCTAAGAAGAGGGCTTTAGATAGATGTCCCATTGAACAATAAGCATGAGAACTCCAAATACTGAAGAGCGAAGTTTTTAACTAATTATGCAACATTTTTATTGTCTAATGCAGGGGTCCCCAACCCCTGGTCTGCAGACTGATATCTGTTGGGAACCGAGCTGCGCAAGGGACAGGTGAGCACGCAAAGCTCCATTTGCCCACAAAAGGGATTAGGTTGTGTGCAGAAAACCATCCCCTTCCCCTACATCACTGCCACCACTGCCAATCTGCGGAGCCAGAAAATTTGGGGACTTCTGGTCTAATGACCCAAAAGCATACAACATAGCCTGCAGGTACTGGACTGTAGTGGAATCCAAGGACTGGTTCCATATGTTTCCATCCAGAATGTACCATGAATAGAAATATTTGAGGGTACAGCTTTCTAGTTAGGGAATCTCATCCATCAGTCTTATTGTTCCACAACAGAGAGGATAAAAAGGAACCAATTCGCTTGCTATGTTGCTTTCTGCTACAATAGCAAAATATTTAATTGCATGGAGACCAACTGTTTAATTACTCTAGTTAACAGATATACATGTGTGTGTGTGTGTGTGTGTGTGTGTACACACATGCACACACACACACACACACACACACACACACACACATGCATACACACATACACACTCATTTTTCAAAGCTTATCACCATCTTTTCTTCATAAACAGCTGCAAAAATAGCTTGAATGGGACTCCTAGGTTCACAAACAGATGTAAGATACTTCTGAACAATGATAAGGCCACACTTGGAAAACTGAATTCAGTTTTGGTCGCCACAATGTAAAAAAGATGTGGAGACTTTAGAAAGAATGCAGAGAAGAGCAACAAAGATGATTAGGGGACCAGAGGCTAAAACATACAAAGAACGGTTGCAGGAATTGAGTATGTCTAGTTTATTGAAAAGAAGGACTAGGGGAGATATGATAGCAGTGTTCCAATATCTCAGGGGCTGCCACAAAGAAGAGAGGCTATTCTCCAAAGCACCTGAAGGCAAGACAAGAAGCAATGGGTGGAAACTAATCAAGGAGAGAAGCAACTTAGAACTAAAGAGAAATTTCCTGACAGTGAGAACAATTAATCAGTGGAACAACTTGCCTCCAGAAGTTGTGAATGCTCCCAACACTGGAAGTTTTTAAGAAGATGTTAGATAACCATTTGTCTGAAGTGGTGTAGGGTTTCCAGCCTAAGCAAGGGGTTGGACTAGAAGACCTCCAAATTCCCTTCCAACTCTATTATTCTGATACAGCTTGAAATGCAAATTTGAAAATGAAAATCAGCAATGAATAAGGAGCATCAACTCACAGGGTGACCTTACTTTTTTTACTAACCCACGAACCCAACCATGATGGTTAGTTCAGCAAATATGAATAAAGACTATCACAAATTGTGGAGCCTGCCATACCCTTGTTAATATTACATACACAGACATGCTCTGTATGTCCACCATAGATAGCCAAGCTGATGCCTTCCAGGGGTTTGGAACACAACAATTCCCACAATCCCTTAACTTGGATTCTGTTTGTGAGTTTGATAGGTTGCTGACATCCAAAGGTACTGTATTCTCATCATCAGGTTCTGACTCCTGATCCCATGAGGTTCTCCCTTGAGGCTGATCCGCATGTCAGATTTACTTTGGGTGTGTGTGTGTGTGTGTATTGAATATAAGATATTTTGTTTAGCTCTGCCTGGTAAGGCCTGTTATTAAGAACACAAAGCCTGCAATTACTGCAGGTTCGAGCCCGGCCCAAGGTTGACTCAGCCTTCCATCCTTTATAAGGTAGGTAAAATGAGGACCCAGATTGTTGGGGGGGCAATAAGTTGACTTTGTAAATATATACAAATAGAATGAGACTATTGCCCTATACATTGTAAGCCGCCCTGAGTCTTCGGAGAAGGGCGGGGTATAAATGTAAACAAAAACAAAAAACAAAAAAAGTTCTGAGACAATTGGACCGATTCTCCCATCCCTCAGCACAGGGCCATTTCTTATCTAGATATATAAAAGCGAAATCCACTCACTCATCACGAAATCTCCAGAACGATAAAGCCTAACAAACTTGAAATTTGGCACGTATGTTCCTCTTGGCTTCTAGGTGCTCGCTAAGAAAGGGTTTTTCGAAATGACCATCAGATCATTAGTATTTCATATACAGTATATTCATATACTGTATAATATTCACACGGTCTGATGCTAAGGAGTTAGACGATCTACTCCCCCTCCCCATCTGAAAGGTTCCAACTGCCACTTGCCTCATATTCCGTTACCTCAGGTCAAACTGGAAGGAGACGTTCCACTCCTTCACTCAGGGGCGGTCCTTACAGTACTAAACGTCGCTACCTCACCAAAATGTCTATGCCTTCCACCTATGGAACTGCTTCTGGACTCAAGGCAGCGGGGGAGATATTCCCTTATGAGTTTCAATCACCAACCACTGAGCCAATGGATTGTGAACCGAATTTGCCCTGCATAGTGTCCCAGCCCCAACTCACTTCTTACACCGACCCCCTCAGTTCAGACGAATCTGTGTCTTCTACTGTTAAAGGGAGAAGACTTTCTTTCTGCTGCCTGGAACTACAATGGATGCTTCCAAATGACGTCTTTTGGAACCAGGGAGGTGAAGGAGGGAAATTTTATGCCAACATTCGAAGTGCAGGGGCAGGTCTACCACAGGATAGGGGGTATCATGGCGGGGCCTCAACAGCAGCCTTCATTTCTCCAGATATACTTCATTGGTGATGACAACAATGAGAGTCTGTCAAGACCACGGGGATGCCTACGATGGTCATAAGTGTGAAAAATGGTCGCAAGTAGCAAAGCACAGCTATCCAGCTATTTTGATATAACTCCAAGGAGGATTGAATCTAAATAAAGCCAACAGAGAAATTTGGCTGGAATATATAAGGTAGCTCTACAGATTTTGCAACACAGATCACTATTCATAAACATGGACCCTAAAGCACATATTTTAAGTTAAAACAGAGCTAAGTGGATATTTCAGAATGAAAATATATATTTCAGAGAAATATATATTCAAGAACAATGCCGGCTCATCTTTCAAAAGAAGCTTGATGTAAAAACGGAACAAACAGGTTACTGGATAAAAAGCTGATACCAAAACAAAACCCCAAACCCAAGGACTAATTATCATCTTTCCTTAAATCAAACACTTCTTTGGACAACCAGATTGAAAATATTTATCACCTCCTTTACTTGCTTTAGATGCAACGGATTAGCATATCCAGAGAGTACACTTGTTCCAAATAGATCCAGAAAGGCAAGGAGAAATTGAATAATCTAAAGGAGTTAGCAAATAATCCTCTTATTTCTTTCATATCCTCCCTTTCTGTTTATGAAAATTAAAATGAGGTTTTTCCTTCTGAAAAGGTAACTACTGGCCCTTTAAGGAGGTCCTGAACTGGTGTGTGTGTGTGTGTGTGTGTGTGTGTGTGTGTGTGTGTGTACAGAGATGGAAATGTTCCCACCACCCCTTTCAAAGTTAGATTAAGCTTTTGATAAACAAAAGTTAATCGAGAAGCGAAGGAACGGTAACCCACAGAGAAACGAGACACTGTCTCGGCTACCGATCGTCCAAAAAGTGAATGCTGCTCTCTAATGCCTTGGACAAGATCTCAATTCATACGCATCTCCCTCTTTCTGAATTCCCCAAGTTAGATCCTGTCAGGATTTGGAAATGTTTGTGGAATTCACGCCAGCAGGAGTTACAGGAAGGCAGGGCTGCATTGAAAGCTTTGCCGTGGCTCTATTAAATGCTTCAAAGATCAGAATGATGCTTAGAGACTCTGGGGTCCCATGATTTCTGCCAGAGGCCGATGATGGTGGAGGGCTTGTCAGGTAAAAAGCACCCGGTGAAGGCATGCCATTCAGACTGGGAAGGGGGCAGCTTCTTTCTTTAGGTGACATCTGGCATCAGTGTTTACTTGAACAGATTTGTGGGGCTGGCCAGGTTTGCTTATCCCAGAGACTTACACAACATGTCAAAGGGAGAGGAGAGAACTGCACAAAACTGAAGTAATTAGGGTACCCTCTGTTAAACATCAGTTGAGAGTCTCCGAGCGCATGGATGAATAGTCAAAGTTAATATCTGTTATTATTACCTGCCTATAAAAGTGAAGTCCACCTCCCCTTCCCTCTCTCTCTCTCTTTCACTCTCTCTCTCCCCCCCTCCCTCTCTCTCTCTTTGGAATTATACCTGCTGAAAATAAATACACCAACGTAACAATTCCATTTGTCACACCAATGACTTGTGTGCATTCTGTTCTTTTGACACATCAATTTTCATCATGTCATCCGCTGAATTGGATGGGAGCTTTTCCTTTCTGTTTTTTTTAAGAGGTTTCCCTGAAATACAAATTTGAGCTGGATATTGTATCTAAACACTCTGTGAAGGATGATTACGTCATTAAGCGTAATTAGCTTCTGCCAGGAATGGGCAAAGTTTTTGGCAGGCAAAGAGTTCCTTTAATTTGGTCCAAAGGGCTGTGGAACCGTGTAATCTTTTTTTTTTTTCCTTAAGAAACTTTCCTCCGAATAGAAATGCCGAATAGAAATGGCCTGGCTGAAGATATTGGGTTCATTTCAGAAGGCACAGGTTTCTGAGTTAGGCCATCCCTCTTTTAAGGCAGACCTAGTCTACATACAGGGATAGAATCAGGATCATATGAAGTGTTAATAACACTTTATAATGCCTTCATAAGACCACAATCGGAATACTGTATTCAGTTTTGGTCACCACGATATAAGACTCTAGAAAGAGTGCAGAGAAGAGCAAAAGGAGGAGGCTAAAACATATAAAGGTTGCAGGAATTGGGTATGTCTAGTTCAGCGGTTCTCAACCTGTGGGTCATGACCCCGTTGGGGGTCGAATGACGATTTGCCAGGGGTTGCCTAAGACCATCGGAAATATGGAAAGTATACTTGCGAGTCGAAGAATCGCGCTCCAGCGGTTGACTCCACAAGCCAGCTGCAGGCTCTTCAAATTGCTAGCCGAATTCGGCTTCAGGCGTGATGAATTAAAAAAGAGAGAAATCTTTGCTCTGATGTCTCTCTCTCAAGCCAGCTGCAATCACTCCCAATCGCTAGCCTAATCTGGCTTCAGGCGCCATAAACTTAATGGGGAGGAGTCTCCGCTTTAATGCCTCCGTCCTCAAGGCAATCGCAAGCAGTTCAGATCGCTAGCCAATACAGCTTCAGGCGCGATAAATTCAAAATGAAAATAATTTTATGGTTGGGGTCACCACATCGTGGGGAATTGTATTAAAGGGGTCGCAGCACTATAAAGGTTGAGAACCACTGGTCTAGTTTAATGAAAAGAAGGGCTAGGAATGACACGATAACAGTATTCCAATATTTCAGGGGCTGCCACAAAAAGAGGAGGTTAATTTATTCTCCAAAGCACCAGAAGGTAAGACAAGAAGCAATGGATGGAAACTGAATAAAGAGAGACGTGACCTAGAACTAAGGAGAAATTTCCTGACAGTTGGAACAATTAACCAGTGGAACAACTTGCCTCCAGAAGTTGCAAATGCTCCAACACCGGAAGTTTTTAAAAAGAGATCGGACAACCATTTGTCTGAAATGGTCTAGGGGTTTCCTGCCTGAGCAGGGGATTGGACTAGAAGACCTCCCAGGTCCCTTCCAACTCTGTTATTCTGTTATCCCAGGTGCCATTGTTCAGGATTAGCTAGGAAAAAATATCTGCCATTTTCCACATTTGGCTTCAGCTGTACAAGGCTGTCATTTTGAGCTGCTTCTATCTGTTGTGACCTAGGCCCAAGTAGTTATTACCAGACACAATCAGTCCTAAACAAATGTAGTTTATTAGACCAGCTGAGAATTCTCAGCTTAGTCCAAATTAACTCCAAAACCAATCCTTCAGAAAAAGTCCTTCGGCCTTATCACAAACCTTTGTCTTCTTTGGCACCCTGCCAGAGGCTTTGCTTGGCAAAGCCCCACAAAGTTCAGAAACAAGAGACGCCGAATAGAAACAGATGTAGCAACACTGCTTTCCTACAAAGAGCCCAAGAGTCTTTGCTGCTCTTTTAAGCCTTATGTGAGAGGCCAGTCATCTCCTGGCCTTACTCCCGAGTCTTCCTTTTTGTTTTAGCTGCTCTTGCTTTCTGGCAGCTCTTTGCATGGGTGTATAGGAACAGGCTCCTCCTGTTCCTCTGCCTCTCTGCTGTCTGCCTCTGGAGGTTCCGAGATGGCCCTGGCCCCAGCTCTGCCTCTGATGCAGAGCCCTCATCTAGGCCTTCCCTGGAGTCGAGGACTGGCCCATGGTCCTCCCCAGCCTCCTCAATGTCCGATTCTGCTGCTAGCTCTGTAGGTTGCTGGCGTACCACAACACTATGACAGTACAGACTGAACTGCATTTAGATGAATTCCAGTTCCTGAGTGGAACTGGTCCAGGCTGTTCCTTTTTCTTCACAAGGCAAAGCCTGATCTCTCTCTAAAGAACTATAGAACTATCACCATAAGCATCTGATAGTTCAGAGAATCTGCTAAAAGGCAGATACTAAATTGCCAAACCTGCTTTCATTTCTTTACAAACTCCAGTTTAGGAAGAGAAAGCAAAGAGCATAATTCAGAAGCCAACTTTTTCATCACCAGGAATGGCTTTCTGTGAGTGACTTTCTGGAGGGAGCGTAGGCAGCCTTTTGCCTGCAGCAAATGTTATCCGACATCTAATTCTGACCAAAACACTTGAGTTACAAGCACTCACATGCTTAAAAAACATCAGAATTTAACTCCAAAACCTTTGCAGCTATTCCTCTAAGAATGGGCAAGCTTCATTCCTTTAGAAAGGTTGGTTCAGCCCACAATCTGGTGCTGTTGTTTGTGGTTTTTTAAAGTTCCAACTACTTCCAGTTTTTCTATCCTAGTCATTAGGATCCATTCCAGGTATACCACAGCAGTTACAATTCCCAAGCTGATGTATCTTATTCTGCAAAGCATGAAAATGGGCCCCAGACCACTTACGTATACGTAGATATATCTTTCAGAAAGTCAGAAAATAAGACACCGTGGCAGAACAAAGGTATAATAAACAGGCAATGCATTTAGAACAAAATCTAACCAACAAGTTTCAGTTCTCTTAACAATTCCACACACTGAAGAAGCTTCTTGGATGAGAAGTGAAATGTTTTCAAAGGAAAAAAAAAAACCCCAAGAAAGTCCAGTTGCTTTTTGGAAAAACCATGACTCCCTGATTGAAAATCTTTTCATAGACATTTAGCCACAGACTGTTCTCAACATTCCCTCCCAAATTTCATGTCTTCTTTGCTTTCATGGTAAGAGGATGGGAGTTGTGCCAGAGAGACAGGTCCTTGTGATTGTAGTAGCGCAATAAGAAGGGCTGCACAATGTGGGTTGTAATCCAAATGTACCACTAGGTAAAGGTTCCCCTCGCACATACGTGCTAGTCGTTGCCGACTGTAGGGGGCGGTGCTCACCTCCGTTTCAAAGCCGAAGAGCCAGCGCTGTCCGAAGACGTCTCCATGGTCATGTGGCCGGCATGACTCAATGCCAAAGGCGCATGGAACGCTGTTACTTTCCCACCAAAGGTGGTCCCTATTTTTTCTACTTGCATTTTTACGTGCTTTCGAAACTGCTAGGTTGGCAGAAGCTGGGGCAAATAACGGGAGTTCACCCCGTTACACGGCAGCACTACGGATTCGAACCGCTGAGCTCCCGATCTTTCCATTGACAAGCTCAACGTCCTAGCCCCTGAGCCACCGCGTCCCTATTAAATGTATCATTCAGGAAGCCCAATTTTCAGCCTATTCAATCCCATATGTGTTTGGTTTGATCATGGCCCAACTCCGTCGTTGGTGATGCTCTTCCCTCCCCTCCCCTCCCCTTCCCAAATCCCTCATTATGCAGAGAAACTTATTTGGAGCAGGAAAGTAACCCTACTGCAGATCGAGCTGGCCTCAATGCAGTATTTCTAGTTCAGGAATTGTTTAGGTGAAACAGGCCAGCTACATTTGGAAGCTAATGTAGCATAAATAATCCAGCGTGAAGTGGATTCGAGGGTTTGAGTTCTGTGTTTTTCCATAATAGCGAGCTTTGAAAGCTTTCTCCAAGCTAATCTCACTGGAGTGAGAGTCTCCGGAATACAATCAGGAGCACTCAATTTATGCTTGACCTCAGAGGTGGGTTTCGGCAGGTTCTGACCAGTTCTGGAGAACCGGTAGCGGAAATTTTGAGTAGTTTGAAGAACCGGTAGTAAAATTTTAACTGGCCCCACCCCCATCTATTCTCTGCCTCCCAAGTCCCAGCTGATCAGGAAGAAATGGGGATTTTGCAGTAACCTTCCCCTGGATTGGGGAAGGAATGGAGATTTTGCAGTATCCTTCCCCTGCCACGTCCACCAAGCCACGCTCACCAAGCCACACCCACAGAGCCAGTAGTAAAAAAAATTTGAAACCCACCACTGCTTGCAATGGAACCCCATTGGGTTCCAGGAATGCATTCCTACAATCTAGAATTGGTGGCCACCCAGAGCAATAGCAGTGACGTGCCTGCAGAGACAGGCGTATATTGCTTAACCCAAGCTGACCCTTTTTTTCATTCTATTCTAATAGATCTTCCTTTCCCCCCTCCCTCCCTCCCTCCGCCCCTCCCTCCTTCATTTTGTCATTCAAAATGAGTGCCTGATGTATGAGCATAAATTGTTAAAAACAGTTTTAGGTAAAGGGAGAGAGGGCAAAATGGAGGCTTCCCCTCCCCCTCCCCACAAACACCCACCCACTCCGCAAAAGCCAACCTCAATTTATGTCAAAGAGGGTTAAAAGACCTTGGGATTAAAGCAATAAACTTGCTGCTGTCAAAACTAAAACCCGCTAACAATTTAGTGCCAAACGCATGTTGTTCAATATCATTTCATATTATATTATGTCACGAAAAGGTGACGGCTTCACATCAGCCTGACAAAGATGATTTACTCTGAAGAATTCATCGACATTTTGCCGAGTCAAAGCTGATTTGGTTTTGTTTGGATGCTGGGCTGGAAATTATGTATTTGCGGGGAATCCAAAGCAATCCATTAGACCACGCAATGAACATTTTCAGCATGAATTAGAACGGCAGAAAAAACCATGGCTACCAAACTGCCTTCCATGGAGGACCTGCATATTGCATGAGTCAAAAAGAGGGCTGTGGGAATATTGACAGACCCCTCACATCCTGGACATAAACTGTTTCAACTCCTACACTCAAAACGACGCTATAGAACCGTGTTAGCCATATCAGTGGGCTCGTGAGCTCAGCTCTGGCGCACATATGCGCGCTGGCCAGCTGATTTTCGGTCCTTCTAGGCCCACCGAAAGTTGGAAAACTGCCCGTTTTTGGCCTCTGAGAGGACCGCTGGGGGTGGGGATGGCCTTTTTCGCCCTCCCCAGACTCCTAGAAAAGCTCTGAAGCCAGGTTAGAAACAAAAACAGGCCTACCAGGCCATCGTGTGCCAGGAGTGGGGGGAACAGAGGGGGTCACGCGTGCATGCGCAGGGGCAAGGCGCATAGAATTATGGATGTGGGCACACGCGTGATCCCCCCTCCCAGCACACGATGGCAAAAAGGTTAGCCATCACTGCTATAGAACACTGCACACCAGAACAACTAGACACAAGAACAGTTTTTCCCCGAACGCCATCACTCTGCTAAAAAATAATTCCCTCAACAATGTCAAACTATTTACTAAGTCTGCACTACTATTAATCTTCTCATCGTTCCCATCACCCATCTCCTCCCACTTATGACTGTAGCTTTGTTGCTTATATCCTTACAATTTATACTGTAATTGATTGTTTCCTGATTGCTTAATTGTAGCCTATGACTATCATTAAGTGTTGTATCATTAAGTGTTAAATTTGTATCCTATGACTATCATTAAGTGTTGTAAGTGTTGTGCTTTGATGAAGGTATTTTTTCTTTTATGTACACTGAGAGCCTATGCACCAAGACAAATTCCTTGTGTGTCCAATCACACTTGGCCAATAAAAAATTCTATTCTATGAATGCAATGAAATGCAAGCCGGGCTTTTTGGAACATTGGGCTGTCATTCAAGAGCTCGAGTGAGGGAGGTGGGCTTCCATGAGACTAGTCTGGAGAAGACATGAAATAAGAAACACGAAGCACAAAGTGGTCGAGTTACTGTTATTAAAACCACAATCTCCAAGCTAGGTGATATTATGCAGCACTTGACAGGAACCAAAATATTCAGTCATGTCTATCCAGCAACACAAAAATCTTCTGCTGCCAGCAGCAGGCAAAGGGTCTACTAAATTGTCCATACTTTCACCTTCCTGGATAACCTCTGGAGAATGAAGATGCAGATAGGAATGAAGTTTTTATCAACAAGACAACACATTCTTTTAGAGATGGTATTCAGACAGTTCTGACCGGTTCTGGAGAACCAGTAGTGGAAACTTTGAGTAGTTTGGAGAATCGGCAAATAGTTCCACTGGCTGGCTCTGCCTCTGATTTATTCGCTGCGTCCCGAATAGTCTCAACTGATCAGCTGGGTCTTCTTTTGTTGTCCTGCACTGGAGAATGGAGCTGGAAAACAGGTTAGTGGGGTGGGGAGGGATGTCGTGTCCCACTCCTCCGCTGAATCCGAATCAGGCGTGCCTCTGCAGCTCTGCCAAAGTCCTAGCAAAGTTCTCAAGGCAGGCAGGAGACCAGAAAGTGACTTCAGCAAGATATGTTAGACTTTGCCTGACTCAGAGAATGCCAGAAAGCAGATCCTTTATATAGGCCATGGGGTGTGGCTCCATGACTCAGCACTTATCCAGGCCTGCCCCTCCCTTCCTTCTGTCGCCGCCGCCTATCAATTCTTCTGAAGCAAGGGTCACTCCAGTCTGCAGCTGTTGGTAATTGACCTTCCTCAGGCTCACATGCTGTGGGGGAGGGGGAGGGGTCTAGTTGCTCCGTTTGCCTGGGCATGGAGCCAGAGCTGGGGGCTGGAGGTACTTCTTCCTCCTCAGCCTGTCTGGGCATGGAACCAGGGCTGGGGCCGGGAGGCATACTAGGACATTCCTCAGTGTTCGGAAGCAGATAAGAAGGCCCCGGCTGCAGTGAAAGCGGACGAGACACAACAAGGGAATGGAGATTTTACAATATCCTTCCCCTGGAGTGGGGTGGGAATGGAGATTTTGCAGTATTCTTCCCTTGCCAGGCCCACCAAGCCACGCCCACAGAACCGATAGTAAAAAAATTTGAATCCCACCAATGATTTGTACATCAAATTTCAAGGCCGTCAAATCCTAGACAACTCTAGGCAGCTTACAGTTAAATAAAAGCAACATTAAAAACAGTATTGAACAAAATATCAACTTATCGGTATCAAAACAAGACAAACAGGGAATCCTTGTCCGCAAGGCCTGGATGAGAATTAGTGTAGGATAAGAAGCTTCCGTCAACACAAAGGGACATGATGTCAAGAGCTCTCTTGAGAAATGGGTGAGGTTGAGCTACATGTGAAGATGGATGGAAGAATAACATGGCTACCTCAAGTTTATGTAACTTTTAAGGCACCTATTTCATCTGTAAAAGCCCTCTCCACCCTGTTGTGTTTGAACCCTCAAAAAGAACATCTGGTAGGATATATTTTCTGGAAATAGAGGAAAGAGGAAGGAAGAATGCATACAAAGAAAACTAAAAGAGAAAGAAAGGTGAGAGAAAATGAACTGTTTGGGGCGGAAAAAGAGATTGGGGGCGGGGGGGAGAAGTCACACTCCAAAATAAATTCAATTCTGAGGATGCCTCATATCTTGTCCATCATGGATGGGGTCGGAAAACGAGGAACCTAAACATAAAAAGGAAGCTCTGGATATGTCTATTTCTACAAACGTATCAGCATGCCTAACTTTTTTATTTATTTACTTTATTTATTATTTATTTATTTATTCATTCATTCATTCATTTATTATTTGTCGACTACGTATTAGATAATATATATAAGTGTAAGCATGAATTGAATACATAAAATGAATACAGTTAAAGGGAACATTAGGACAGGGACGGTAGGCACACTGGTGCTCTTATGCACGCCCCTTACAGACCTCTTAGGAATAGGGTGAGGTCAAAGGTAGACAGTCTAAGGTTAAAGTTTTGGGGGTTTGGGGAAGAGACCACAGAGTCAGGTAGTGCATTCCAGGCATTGACCGCTCTGCTGCTGAAGTCATATTTTCTGCAATCGAGTTTGGAGTGATTCACTTTAAGTTTGTATCTATTGTGTGCTCGTGTATTGTTGTGGTTGAACCTGAAGTAGTCATTGACAGGTAGGACATTGTAGCAGATGATTTTATGAACTATGCTTAGGTCAGACCGAAGGCAACCTGCCTTTGCCTGCCCAGAAATAAAACCCAAATCCTACGGAAACCTGATAGCATCAGAAGTGACAATAGACCCTGCAGGAAAGCAATTTGAACATATTTTACCACTTTCTGTGTCCAGAAAGGAATTTGCTCAGAGTGGCTTCCACATTATAAAAACAATAAAAACATATTAGCAAAATAAAAGCCAGTGGAGTAAGACAACAGAACATACACTCCTACCCTGTCTGTCCCAGATGCAAAAAAAATAAGGAAGGACGAATATGTGAACTAGTAGACATCCATGAAGGATCCCCCTTAGTGTTTTGTTTTTTTTTAATGTTTGCATTTCAGGAATAATAAATAAACTCTAGTCCCAGAAAGCTCAGAGAAGAAGAATGTGAAGAAATGTTAGCACCAAATGCTATCATCACCCATAACAACAAAATAGAAAAGAGGACAAGAATGAATTTTGGGCCCTTGTTTTTGGATAAGTTTACAACTAAATAAGCCTTTGAATAAATATGGGGAAGCCAAAATATATTTGAATAAATATGGGGAAGAGCACCAGGAGGCTCCAACTGGTACAGAATGCAGCCGCGCGGGGGATTGAGGGAGCATCTCGTAGCTCCCATGTAACACCCCTCCTGCACAGGCTGCACTGGTTACCGGTGGTCTTCCGGATGCGATTCAAGGTTCTAGTTATCACTTTTAAAGCGCTCCATGGCATGGGACCAGGATATCTACGGGACCGCCTGCTGCCGTCAGTTACCTCCCATCGACCAGTGTGCTCTCATAGGGAGGGCCTCCTTAGGGTGCTGTCGGCCAACCAATGTCGGCTGGCGGCCCCCAGAGGAAGAGCGTTCTCTGTGGGGGCTCCGGCCCTATGGAATGATCTACCTGTGGGACTTTGTCTTCTCCCTGATCTTCGGACCTTTAAGCGCGAGCTCAAAACCTTTTTCTTTCATCAAGCGGGGCTGGCCTAATGATTAATTTTAATATTGAGGGTTTTTAGGGGTTTTTTTAAGGGGTTTTAACTTATTTATTACTTTTTATTCAACAATTTTAACACGCAGCTTATTGAATTAGATTTTTAATTGAATATTGTATTTTAAAATCTTTTGATATCTATGTTTTATTTATGCTGTACACCGTCCTGAGTCCTCGGAGAAGGGCGGTATAAAAATTAAAAAAATAAATAAATAAATAAATAAATAAAATGCTCATTTTTTTCTAGACTATTTCACAGTATTCAGCATCAAACAAACTGAAATGTATGACATATGTATGTATGTCAGTGTTATATTAACTGTAATATTATAGACTATATTTAAAAAATATCAATTAGAGATGCATAACTTTTTCCAGGCTCTAAACTCTGCACCTGCTAGGGAAAAAAGGCCCCAGGAAACAGTGGATTGGACTAAGACACAAACTAAATTTAATTCAATTTATATTTAAAGAAAATCAAACATAGTTAATATTCCCCGTGGATTCAACAGTTAACTCCTTAGGCTCTGTCAAAAATTAACCTTCCAGAATCCATGCCTGGTTTTCAAAGGTTCTGGGACTGAAAGATTTCTGATTTACCTATTTACCCGCTTACCTATTCACCTGCTTTGCGTGTTGTGAAGTTCTAAAGCACACCTTTGTTAACTCAAGATCTTATTCCTGCCAGTAAATAGGACTGGCATGAAATAACTGTGAAGGAGTCAAGGTAAGGAAAGCAGCATTCCATTGCTTTGGTCAATTTAACCTCCGCCATTTAAAACACATGGATGTTCTAAGGTGTCCCTTCTGATTTCTCCCGGATTCTTCCAACAGCATTGTGCGCCTTTCTTGAGGAGGCACAGATATATGCATCACCTCAAGCTATGCTTGGTGTATATAGCACTAGGGGTGTTGCAATGGGAGGAGGAGGGGGAGGGGAAAGGGGGAAATTCTTTTACAAGGGAAGCAAAACTGACTGAAAAGGATCTTGGGCAATGTTGCATGCGCTTTGCTCCGGTTGGGCTTTTCTAACACAATATCCAAAACACTTGCCGACAGGTCCCTTCTGTTTGAAGCCCAGAGGATAACATGGTACTGAAGCATAAATAAAGAGTGCCACTATCAAGGAGTAACTGGCAGAAGACAAAACCCCAGCCAGCAAACTGTCACAGGCTGCTCCAGAGGGTTTATAAGCTTTATCAAATCTGTGTTGGCTAATTCACTTTCAGAGGTGTAGGTACATTGAGAATGCAGGCTTTTCTTCTCTCCCCCCCCCCCGCCTCCCACCTACCCCAAGAAAGAAGTGCAGATCTCTTCCATTGCATCTTTCATTTTGACCAGCAGAGGTACTTGGTGCTACCTGCAAATCATGAAATTAAGCTTTAAATTCCCATGTACTAGCACAATTACACATGCGCACGCTAAAATAAAAATGAAGAAATCACCCTAAATTTTCTTCCACGCACAACTTCTATTTCACAATGTGTTTTTGTGCGTTCCTGGAAGAAGAAAAAAATAACATATGTCACGATCAAAAGGAGAGAGTATTTTATATGCTTTTCTAGGATGCTTATATTTACACACCAATTTAGTGACCCTAATTGCAATGGCGCTATCTTCCAAACTGATAAATATATTTCCATGCTCAAATGCCAAAGGCTATTAAAGAAAGTCTAAATAAAAGGATCAAGAATTGCTGTTACTGTTTTCATTCATACAGAAGTCAAAGGATAAGGCCCTAGGCTTGTGTATGCTAAATTTAATCCGACTTTGAATATGCATGATCATTCTTAAAGGTAAAGGTAAAGGTAAAGGTTCCCCTTGCACATATGTGCTAGTCATTCCTGACTCTAGGGGGCAGTGCTCATCTCCGTTTCAAAGCCAAAGAGCCAGCACTGTCTGAAGACGTCTCCGTGGTCATGTGGCCGGCATGACTAAACACCAGAGGCGCACAGAACACTGTTATCTTCCCACCAAAGGTGGTCCCTATTTTTCTACTTGCATTTTTACGTGCTTTCAAACTGCTAGGTTGTCAGAAGCTGGGACAAGTAACGGGAGCTCACCCCATTACACGGCACTAGGGATTCGAACCACTGAAATGCCGACTTTTCAATTGACAAGCTCAGCGTCTTAGCCACTGAGCCACAACATTCTTAAAGGGGACATTACAATTAAAAAAAAAATTTTTTTTGATTGTGCAGAGTGGATGAGGTAGGATTTAAAGGTTTTTGAAAAGGTGCCTGACAGGGAAATGTCAAGAATTTTGAACATTTCCAGAATTTCACCTAGTAAGAATCAGAGATATTATCTGCTCAATTTTGAGACTGAGTGCAAAATTTAGAGTGACATAATCAGGCAAAACAACAAAGCTACATTCCTCTCTTAACACTTAACAACACTTTTAGACAATGCATCCTCTTTTGCATGGGGTGACTTTTTAGAAGAAAATTACCTATATCTGCTCCAATTTCTCCACAGCATTCCTCAACACAAATAAAAAGAAAGCATAATATCACATGTTAGTATATGGCACATTACCTCTGCAAGATTTCACGATATGTAGACATGTTATAGGTAGAACTACCAGAAACAGAGACTGCAGGCAGATTGTTTTGTAATTCGGCCTTTGATAGAGACATTCAGAAATGCAAGAATCCCCCCCCCCACGCACACACATATAAACACACATCAGAGCAACAACAACAACAACAACAACAATAAACAGTACTGTGGACTTCTTCCAGTTAAGTTTGGGTGAAGGTTGTTTGTTTTTTTTTGATTGCTTTTAGGCCCCGATATTATCTGGTTCAAGCAAATCCAAAGCAAAGCTCAGTGAATTCAACAAGGCAACATGCATGGCCAGCCGAGGAGCAGAAAGCAGGTTTTTCCAACTGGAAACCAAAATCTTTTAAACCTGAGAACTTCATCCAAAATTTGGCTCGAAGTTCTTATGCAAACTTTTGCAAACTTCCTCTTCCTAAGTAAATCTTTATTCACGAGAAGTTCCGCTTCCTATAGACTTTTTTTTTTTAAAAAAATCATCTTTTGCTGGTAGCCTTTGTCCAACTGAACACAAAATACAAACTGGGTGGATACGACCTCGTAGATGACCCTCACTCTGTCAAGCACCTTGGAATACTCATATCTAATGATCTAAGTGCCAGAGCCCACTGTAACAACATTGCCAAAAAGGCTCTAAGAGTTGTTAACCTAATCTTGCAAAGTTTCTTCTCCAGTAATATTATACTGCTAACTAGAGCATACAAAACCTTTGCTAGACCAATTCTCGAATACAAATCATTTGTCTGGAACCCACACTGCATATCGGACATTAATACAATTGAGTGAGTCCAGAGATATTTCACGAGAAGAGTCCTCCACTCCTCTGCTCACAATAGAATATTTTATGCCACCAGGCATGAAATTTTGGGCTTAGACAATTTAGAACTACAGTCTACCTAAGCGTAGCACACAAAATTATCTGCTACAACCTGTCAATGACTACTTCAGCTTCAACTGCAACGATACATGAGTACACAATAGATACAAACTTAAAGTGAACCGCTCCAAACTCGATTGCAGAAAATACGACTTTAGCAACAGAGCGGTCATTGCCTGGAATGCACTACCTGACTCTGTGGTTTCTTTCCCAAGTCCCCACAACTTTAATAACCTTAGACTATCTACTGTTGACCTCACCCCATTCCTAAGAGATCTGTAAGGGGGTGTGCATAAGCGCACCAGTGTGCCTACCGTCCCTATCCTAATGTCCCCATTTATTCGTATTCTTATCCTGTATTCATAATCATGTTTATACTTATATCTGTAATCTTTTATATGCTTGACAAAATAAATAAATAAAATAAAATAAAAATAAATAAATAAAATAAAATAATGAAATGCAATGCAATGAAATGCAATGAAATGCAATGAAATGCAAAATCAAAGCCATGAGCTGGCTGGCAGAACAGCTCCCCAAATTTCCTGCCTCCAGGATCTCTCTGAAACTCAAGGATCCTTAAAGTGACTTGCTGATCTACTTCAGAGAGCAAGGGAGCTTTCTCCAAGTGGGGAATCTCCAGTTGTCAGATGAATAACTTATAGAGCAATACTGGAAGTATCCCAAGTATTAAAAAGCAGTGGCTTGACTATGAAAATTTATGAAAATTCAGTGGTTTAGAAAATTTAGAACTCCACCACCTTCGACATGACCTGAGTTTAACTCATAGAATCATCTGTTACAACGTCCTTCCTGTTGAAGACTACTTCAGCTTCAATTGCAACAATACACGAGCACACAATAGATTTAAACTTAATGTGAACTGCTCCAATCTTGATTGCAGAAAATATGACTTCAGTAACAGAGTTGTTAATGCCTGGAATGCACTACCAGATTCTGGTCTCTTCCCAAAATCCCAAAATCTTTAACCAAAAACTATCTACTATTGACCTCACCCCATTCCTAAGAGGTCTGTAAGGGGGTGTGCATAAGCGCACCAGTGTGCCTACCGTCCCTATCCTAATGTCCCCATTTATTCGTATTCTTATCCTGTATTCATAATCATGTTTATACTTATATCTGTAATCTTTTATATGCTTGACAAAATAAATAAATAAAATAAAATAAAATAAAAATAAATAAATAAAATAAAATAATGAAATGCAATGAAATGCAATGAAATGCAATGAAATGCAAAATCAAAGCCATGAGCTGGCTGGCAGAACAGCTCCCCAAATTTCCTGCCTCCAGGATCTCTCTGAAACTCAAGGATCCTTAAAGTGACTTGCTGATCTACTTCAGAGAGCAAGGGAGCTTTCTCCAAGTGGGGAATCTCCAGTTGTCAGATGAATAACTTATAGAGCAATACTGGAAGTCTCCCAAGGAAGCATTTAAAAAGCAGTGGCTTGACTATGAAAATTTATGAAAATTTAGTGGTTTAGAAAATTTAGAACTCCACCACCTTCGACATGACCTGAGTTTAACTCATAGAATCATCTGTTACAACGTCCTTCCTGTTGAAGACTACTTCAGCTTCAATCGCAACAATACACGAGCACACAATAGATTTAAACTTAATGTGAACTGCTCCAATCTTGATTGCAGAAAATATGACTTCAGTAACAGAGTTGTTAATGCCTGGAATGCACTACCAGATTCTGGTCTCTTCCCAAAATCCCAAAATCTTTAACCAAAAACTATCTACTATTGACCTCACCCCATTCCTAAGAGGTCTGTAAGGGGCGTGCATAAGAGCACCAATGTGCCTACTGTTCCTGTCCTAATGTTCACTTTGATTGTATACAATTTCATATAGTTATTACACACTTATGGTTATATATATGCTTATATATCGTATAGTTATTTCATGCTTATGCTTATATATAATGTTGTGACAAATAAAATAAGTAAATAAATAAATATGATTATGTAGCAACCTATTTAGAAAGTGCAGCAAGGAAGCAAGAAATTCCAATTTTAAAAGGATGTTACGGTGCCATAGTTTCTGTTTATCTCCTATCTGGGTCCCTTCCAAGTTTTTGACCCATTCCAATCAAAGAAGCATTTTTCCCCCTGACTATACAGAACTTATACACCAGAACATTCTCCCTTTTCTTTAGCTCATGTTCATCTAATTCTCCCATCAGGTCACCCATGAGATATGAAGACCTTCAACTGGAAATTTCCTTTCTCCCTTTTGTTTAGTTTCTAAACTGGAGTTTTGAATATAGGACTCTTTGGTTGGCCAGAAGTTAACCACATTTTTGCTTGGGGTGGAATGAGAAAGTTTTTGCAGTGGTAATTTGAACCACTGGATGTTCCAGGAGCCATTTTCTTAAGGGGCTCATAGAGCTTCTCTTCTTTCAAAAGATGATCAGGCATTTCTGGTCTCCTGTCAAGTCAAGAGAAGCTTTTGTTCTTCTGATTTCTATCCAGTGGTAGGATTCAATATTTTTTTACTGCCGGTTCTGTGGGCGTGGCTTGGTAGGTGTCGCATGACTTGGCGGGCGTGGCAGGGGAAGGATATTGCAAAATCCCCATTCCCATCCCACCCCACTAATCTGCTTTCCAGCTCCGTTCTCCTGTGCAGGGCAACAAAAGAAGACCCAGCCGATCAGCTGGGACTCAGGAGGCACCCTGATTGGGCCAGGGCCAGCCGGTTCTCCGAACTACTCAAAATTTCTGCTACCAGTTCGTTAGAACCGGCTGAAGAATAGGGCAGGAAGAATAGGGCAGAGAAGACAACATCCCAGAACAAACAAATCTTGGAACATATCCGATGTAATGTTGGGCTGCCATAGACTTTACAGTTTTGACTGCCAAAAAAAAGGGCAAGAATATTACTCTTAACTCCCAAGAACTTTAGGGAAATGTCTTCACCTTTGGAAGAAACCGTAAGATTGCATTCTTTTTCATCAAACGGAATGAGAAGTGGTAAAAGGAGAAAGGTAAGATATATTTTGGGCCTGACATTACTTCCCGATCACACCTGACATATTAAGTCACTCAGACCATTTAGAAAATGTGCCATTCAGAATTTCAGCCACTGACTGACTGAGTAGGAATGAATATTTTCAGAGAGGTCGCCTAGTCTGTATCTCTGGAGCAGCAAGACTTCAATTCAATGAAGTGCTCCGCATCACAAAGGAGACACAATTCATTCTGACAAGGTGCAGTGAAGACACAATTTATTTCACTGAGGTGCTCCCTGGTGCTTCTGGGACTTATCTGGCACATTTGTAGTCAAAAGAGACTTCTGTGCATCTACACAACACAGGCATAAACCACTTTCTGATCGTTCCAGTGAGAAAGTGAAGTCTTGGAAGACTTTCTGCATATGCTCTGCTGCATCACAAGCAGAAGAAGAAGTTTTGTCTTGGTTATTGGATATGTTGGAGGTTCAGAAGCAATGAAAAGGGAAGTAATGTGGCAGTTTAAATATGAGCCAACAGTGTGCGGCGGCAGCCCAAAAAGCCAATGCAATCCTAAATTGCATTAACAGAGGGATACAATCAAGATCAAGGTAGGCACTAATAGCACTCCATAAAGCCTTAGTAAGACCACACTTAGAGTACTGCATCCAGTTTTGGTCACCACACTATAAAAAAAGATGTTGAGACTCTAGAAAAAGTGCAGAGAAGAGCAACCAGGATAATTAGGGGACTGGAGGCTAAAACATACGATGAGCGGTTGCAGGAACTGGGCATGGTTAGTCTAGTGAAGAGAAGGACCAGGGGAGACATGATAGCAGTCTTCCAATATTTGAGGGGCTGCCAGAGAGAGTGTCAAGCTATTCTCCAAAGTGCCCGAATGCCAGAGAAGGAATAATGGGTGGAAACTGAACAAGGAGAGATTCAACCTGGAAATAAAGAGTTGTAGGAGCTTCATCATTGGAAGCTTTGAAGAAAAGACTGGACTGCCATCGGTCAGAAATGGTGTAGGGTCTCCTGCTTGGCTGGGGGGTTGGATTAGATGACCTACAAGGTCCCTTCCAACTGTATCTGTATCAGTTTCATTTAGTCAACAGAAGCAGAGGTAATTGCTTAGGGCTGTGATGGCAAACCTATGGCACATGTGCCACAGGTGGCATACATAGCCATATCAGTGGCCACGTGAGCTCAGCTCTTGCCAGCTGATGTGTGCCGGCCAGCTGATTTTTGGGCCTTCTAGCACCCAACAGAAGTAGGGAAACAGGCTGTTTCCTGCCTCCGGAGGGCCTGGGGATGGGGTGGGGAAGGCCCGTTTTTCTCTCTCACCTGGCTCCAGAGCCTCTCTACGAGTCTCTGGAGGCTGGGGACAGCAAAAAAGTCACTTTCTGTCCAACCAGAAGTTGGCAAATGGGCCATTTCTGGCCTCCGGAGGGCCTCTAGGGGGGTGGGAAAGGTCATTTTTGCCCTCCCCAGGCTCATAGAGAGGCTCTGGAACCAAGTGAGAGAGAAAAATGGGCCTACCGGGCTATCATATACCAGGAGCGGGGGGCTCGGGGGGGTCAAGCTCGCATGCGGGGGGCGGGGCACATAGAATTATGGGTGTGGGCACACACATGCGACCCCCACCCCGGCACATGATGGCAAAAGGGTTAGCCATCCCTGGCTTAGGTAAAGAGCTTTGAAGAGGTGTTCTGCGTAAAGCAAAACTGTTGAGACGAATCATCACCGCCACTACCCTAGAAGCTTTGGGTTCATTTGATTCATTTGAATAGAATAGAATAGAATAGAATAGAATAGAATAGAATAGAATAGAATAGAATAGAATAGAATAGAATAGAATAGAATAGAATAGAATAGAATAGAATAGAATAGAATAGAATTTTATTGGCCAAGTGTGATTGGACACACAAGGAATTTGTCTTGGTGCATACCTTGGTGCATATACGTTCATCAAGGTATGACAAATGACAAAATTAGTAGACCAGAGGAATGCTGTCGATATAATTTACTTGGACTTCAGTAAAGCATTTGATAAAGTAGACCATAACCTACTACTAGATAAAGTAGAAAAATGTGGGTTAGACAGCACCACCACTAGATGGATTCGTAACTGGCTGACCAACTGCACTCAACGTGTAGTCCTCAACGGAACTACATCCACATGGAGGGAAGTATGCAGTGGAGTACCCCAAGGCTCTGTTTTAGGCCCAGTACTCTTCAACATCTTCATCAATGACTTGGATGAGGGGATAGATGGGGAACTCATCAAATTTGCAGATGACACCAAGCTGGCAGGAATAGCCAACACTCCAGAAGATAGGCTCAAATTACAGAAAGATCTTGACAGACTTGAACATTGGGCGCTATCTAACAAAATGAAATTCAACAGTGAAAAAAGTAAGATTCTACATTTAGGCAAAAAAAACAAAATGCACCAGTACCGTATATGTGGTACCTTGCTCAATAGTAGTACCTGTGAGAGGGATCTTGGAGTCCTAGTGGATAACCATTTAGATATGAGCCAGCAGTGTGCAGCAGCTGCTAAAAAAGCCAACACAGTTCTGGGCTGCATAAACAGAGGGATAAAATCAAGATCACGTGAAGTGTTAGTGCCACTTTATAATGCCTTGGTAAGGCCACACTTGGAATATTGCATCCAGTTTTGGTCTCCACGATGTAAAAAAGATGTTGAGACTCTAGAAAGAGTGCAGAGAAGAGCAACAAAGATGATTAGGGGACTGGAGGCTAAAACATATGAAGAACGGTTGCAGGAACTGGGTATGTCTAGTTTAATGAAAAGAAGGACTAGGGAGACATGATAGCTGTGTTCCAATATCTCAGGGGCTGCCACAAAGAAGAGGGAGTCGGGCTGTTCTCCAAAGCACCTGAGGGTAGAACAAGAAGCAATGGGTGGAAACTGATCAAAGAAAGAAGCAACTTAGAACTAAGGAGAAATTTCCTGACAGTTAGAACAATTAATAAGTGGAACGACTTGCCTGCAGAAGTTGTGAATGCTCCAACACTGGAAATTTTTAAGAAAATGTTGGATAACCATCTGACTGAGATGGTGTAGGGTTCCTGCCTAGGCAGGGGGTTGGACTAGAAGGCCTCCAAGGTCCCTTCCAACTCTGTTGTTATGTTATGTTATGTTATGTTATGTTATGTTATGTTATGTTATGTTATGTTATGTTATGTTATGTTATGTTATGTTATGTTATGTTATGTTATGTTATGTTATGTTATGTTATGTTATGTTATGTTATGTTATGTTATGTTATGTTATGTTATGTTATGTTATGTTATGTTATGTTATGTTATGTTATGTTAAGGTACAACATTTACAACACAATTGATAACACAACACTTTGGGTTCATTGCTCGCAACCATGACACCTTCCTTCCTCCCTTCCCAATGGCATTCCCCCAAAAAATTCAGAATCAGCAGAATCCTGAGTTTTCCGTAAAATGTCCTGTCACGGATACAAAGGGGTAGCATTTGCACTGTAATGTCATGACTCAGGCTCTTTCATTTGATCCCATCCTGCATCTCTCTTATCCCCTCCCACAACCCACGGGGAGATAAGAAACAACAACTGTCTTCACCTAGATTGATATTGCCCCAGTGAACTCGCAGGTTTATAACAACTTAATGGAAGGAGGCTTAGATCGTGTTTATATAATTCAGCAAGCCATGCTTTGTTTAAATCGGTTGACATAAGGCACGATGAATCAAGTAAGCCACAGATTTGCACAGTATGGTTTGGGAAGCCACTCTTTCTTCTGAATGGAAAAACACCTACGTTCAATAATTTAGATGTCTGAATTCTGGAACCTGGCTGGGACTTAAGAGTCAAAGCATGTGTCACACAGTGGTGGGTTCTAACCGGTGTTACCACCGGTTCGCTTCACGCACGCACTTTGCACGCGATCGGCACGCGCCTGCTGGCTTTGCTCGCTCGCACACCACAGAACTAAATGCCAGTGAATAACCAAAAAAAGGGGGCAAATCCCAGATCCAGTGCTGGGTTTCAGTTAGCTTTGCTACCGGTTCGCTCGCGCGCGCACCACTTCTAGACGTACACAGAGCATATTTGATGACATCCGGCCACCACCGCTACCTGTTCGCCTGAACCAGGGCGAACCGGTAGCAACCCACCAGTGCCCAAATCACTTCCAAAAGGATAGAAATGGGATCCTCGGAGTCACCTGGCATCTCTAAAGACCTGTAGTAAAAGTTAGACATTGGAGACATACACTCCACGTACAATCCATACACTCCACATTCGAGAAGGGTAAAATAAGTTAGACGTGTAGCAGGGATTGTTTGCTTCTCTCACTCTCCCTTCTCCCGACCCCTCCCCCCCACCTTCCATTTAGATATAGCTTTGTGCATGCAATTATAAACATGATAGTTTATCAGCATCTATTGTTGAATAGCAACCGTTATTAATCACAGTGACATAAATTAATACCCCATGCTTGTGAGCGCATGGAAAGTTTTGCCTTGCTGTTTTAATGCGTGTGTGTGTGTGTGTGTGTGTGTGTGTGTGGAGAGAGAGAGACCGAGACAGAGAGAGTGAAGGAAGGGAGGAGAGTCTCTTTCTTTTGCTCGCTTTCGGCTGCCCAGAACTGGAGAAAGAGGGTAGAGATTCTGTGTACTCTTTTTTTCCATTGCCACTCCATAAATCTACCGCCTGTAATTGTGCCTCTGGGGTAGCTTTCTTTTTCAAAAGAGATGTGCTCCACCGCGCTTCCCCTTCGGGTTTTGGCTGCCTCATAATGTCATTTGTGCAGCCTTCCTCCATGTTGGCTTCATCATTTCTGAAGCTTCTTCAAAGATTTCAAATCATCACCCTAATGAGGGCTGTGTACAGGAAGGGGGCCCAGCCGGGCTGAGGACATATTGCCAAATTCCACAGAATTTGTTGGCCTCTTTGAAACCCAAAAATAAAAATAAAACTACATGGGGCATTTTGACGCTTCACCTCATAAATCACTCATAAAAATTAACTCATTTGCTTAGCACGTTAAACCCGTCAAGAGCACGTCTCTCTTTAAAGAAAACAATTTCTTTTGTCCTTTCAAGCCTGTAGCAAAAACTCTTCCTCTCCGTGCATTTGCTCACTAAAAAGCCCTCCTTCCCTCCCTATTGAGGTAGAGGCAAATGTAGGGTCTCCTGCTCGGGCAGGGGAGGTTGGGCTAGATGACCTGCAAGGTCCCTTCCAACTCTGTTAATCGGTAATATTGCCTTACAGAGGTGCCTTCATCTGCTTGGTGTCCCCCAGATGGGTTCAGTGACAACTTTTACCTACTTCCCTTCTACTGACTGGGAATTGTGGAAGCTGTAATTCAACACATCTGTGTGCATGCAGCAGCTGCCTAAAAAGTCAACACAGTTCTAGGCTGCATAAACAGAGGGATAGAATCAAGATCACGTAAAGTGTGAATACCATTTTATAATTCCTTGGTAAGGCCACACTTGGAATACTAGATCCAGTTTTGGTCGCCATGATGTAAAAAAAGATGTGGAGACTCTAGAAAGAGTGCAGAGAAGAGCAACAAAGATGATTAGGGGACTGGAAGCTAAAACATATGAACAACGGTTGCAAGAACTGGGTAAATGTCTAGTTTAATGAAAAGAAAGACTAGGGGAGACATGATAGCAGTGAGCTTGAAACCCTAATGAAAAAACAAGTACTAGATCTGAACTCAGGAAACTGTGTGTGTGTGTGTGTGTGTGTGTGTGTGTGTACATAATGGGGTGTCATGTTATAACACTGATTTCTCCACTGTAAGAAGTATCTTAAATGAACTAATGATAACTCTACCTTTTAATTCTTTCTTTCTTTCCTTCCTTCCTTCCTTCCTTCCTCCCTTCCTAGAAAATCTCAATCTCCTTGCTATTATTGCCTATTTACAAGTCCCTTCTAAGCATGAATAATAATTTGCATCAGGAGAAAGTGAAGAATCATTATGTTTTGCTCCTCTCATTGCCTCTGTGAGTAGGGCCAAAAAATCAAGATGATTTGAACCTCTTCCTCTCAACCCAAACTATCTAAACTTTCCTGTCCCTTATTCCTCTGGAATGCATTCCCTCCAACCTGGGAATCTGGACTACATTCCGTCACATGATTTGAGCCAACCTGTTCCTCGGTGCCTTTGAATAACCATTCGTGGCTCACCCAGTTATTGCTCGGTTGGGCAATAACAAATGTACTAAATTTTTTAGCAAAACTCCTTCCCTGTCATTTTACCTCCGGTCAATCATCCTCAAAAGCTAAGCTGGACCAAGACCTATACTTCCCTAAGCTTTTCTCTGTGGCTACACAGGTATTTAAGCCAAGAGTGCAGAATTGCCAAAAAGGCATTAAGAGTTGTTAACCTAATCTTGTGAAGCTTCTCCTCCGGTAATATTGTACTGCAAACTAGGGCGTGCAAAACCTTTGCTAGACCAGTTCTCGAATACAGCTCGTCTGCCTGGAACCCGCACTGTATATCGAACATTAATACAATTGAGTGAGTCCGAGATATTTCACGAGAAGAGTCCTCCACTCCTTTGCTCACAACAGAATCTCTTATTTATTTATTTATTTATTTATTTATTTATTTATTTATTTATTTATTATTTAGATTTTTATACCGCCCTTCTCCCGAAGGACTCAGGGCGGTGTACAGCCAGATTAAAACAGAACAATATACAAATTAAAACCATAGTTAAAATAATGTATTCTTATGCCACCAGGCTTGAAATTTTGGGCTTAAGACAATTTAGAACTATGCTGCCTTCGGTCTGACCTAAGTGTAGCATGCAAAATTATCTGCTACAACATCCTAGCTGCCGATGACTACTTCAGCTTCAACCTCAACAATACACGAGCACACAATAGATACAAACTCATGGTAAACCGATCCAAACTCGATTGCAGAAAATACGACTTCAGCAACAGAGTGGTCAATGCCTGGAATGCACTACCTGACTCTGCAGTTTCTTCCCCAAACCCCCACAACTTTAACCTTAGATTGTCTACTGTTGACCTCACCCCATTTATAAGAGGTCTGTAAGGGGCGGGCATAAGAGCACCAACGTGCCTTCCGTCCCTGTCCTACTGTCCCCATTTATTCGTATCCATTTCCTGTATTCATAATCATTTTTATACTTGTATCTGTCATCTCGTATGTGTTTGACAAAATAAATAAATAAATAAATAAAAATAGAATGGCTTCCTTGAATGAATAAGCCTGGAGATCTGTCCGATGCTCACACATTCCTCCATAAGCAGCATTGGCCGTGCAAACAAAGGACTGAGTATGGAAGGCAAGACTCTGCCTGGAAAAGATTACCTCCCTTGAGTACCGTTCCCAGGAATGTGCCAATTTCTCCCCACTCTGAGAGCTGCTTTTCTGGCCCCGTTGGTTGTATTGATCACAACGGGTCTTTCCTAATAGAGTTACAAGACATTTTCAGTCGCCAGCTCAGAAACCTATGGGAAATAGATCCTTCTCATCAGTGACTGCCTTTCTGTTAAGGCCAAGTACCGGCCCGGTTCCATTTTCTCTGCTGGGTGTTAAAATACAGTAAATACCAACAGCCACGCAGGTAACAATGAGAAGAAAGGCAGAGCAGCAGCCAAGGTGCTGCTACCTTCATAAGAAGAGAGAACAAAACACAGCTGGCGGTTGACACAGGTCTCTTCTCTTCTATTTTTTTTTTCAATGATAAACCTGTGGAGTCCTTTGAAGGGTTCTTTAGGATGGCTTAAATGTTGGCTCACCACGATAGGGAAACTGCTACCATTCATTAACCAAGCAAAGAATTGTGTAATTGGGCTCCCCTCTTCCCCCCTGAGCTAACTAACAGCATTTCGGGATCAATGGGCTTTCTAAGACTTCCTTCCCAGGCTTTTCATCTAGTGAAAAATTTTGTGCTGTTTTTTGATGAAAATGTGTCTCTGTTTACACAGCTAGAAGGCAAAACAGGGGACAGATCGGCAGAAAAGAATCCAGACACATTGTAAAAAAATGTGGAATTTAGGGGAGCTGGAAGACAGATTTTGGCGCAGTATTAAGAGAGGGAAAAAACTTTACAAGGGAGGAAAAAAAATGCGTAAGAAATTTGTTACCGGCGCAAACTTGTTGAAAAGAAAAAATTGTCAAAAATTCCTTTTTTGGTTTAAAATGTTTAATAAAAATTAATTTTAAAAAAAGAGAGGGGGGGGGAAACATGGAGAAAAAGATGGACGGGTGTTCAGCCCATGAAAACATACAAAAGTGTTACAGCCCAAAGAGAAATCCATGGATTACAAACAATGTCTTTCATGACTCCAAGGAAAATATCTGCGTCTTTCATATTTGGGGATTTCAGCTAAAGATTCATTCTTATCCAATTTGCAAGGAAAGAAGGAAAAATGGAGGGAGGGAGGGAGGGAGGGAGGAAAAAGGGAAGGGAGGGAGGGAGAGAAGGAAAGAGAAAGTCAAGGGGAAGAAGGAAGGAAGGAAGGAAGGAAGGAAGGAAGGAAGGAAGGAAGGAAGGAAGGAAGGAAGGAAGGAAAAAGGGAAGGGAGGGAGAGAAGAAAGGAGAAAGGGAAGGGGAAAGGGAAGAAGGAAGGAAGGAAGTACAGAGAAGGATAGAGAGGCGGGAGGGAGGGAAGGAAGGAAAGAGAGAAGAGTAGGGAGGGGGGAGGGGGAAGAAAGAAGGAAAAGGGGAAGGAAGGAGGGAGGGAGGAGTCTCTTTGAATTGATTTAAATCATTCACCTCCACTCCTAACCGCAACTGTTTCTTCCAGCCCTTATTTCAGCCATTCTTTGTGCAAAGCTGTTCTCTATATCTGAATTTTTACATTCTAGTACAAATACTGGGGTGGTTACAAAAATAATTGTAGGGCTGGCAAAAAGCCTAACTCCTGTATTTGCTCTCTCGCACTTCTGCCACACACTGGCCCATCCTGATGCATGTGTATTTTTCAAGGGTAAGAGTTAATTTCCCGCGTCATGGACAACAGGGCGGGAATGAAAGGCCCTTCTACCCAGCTAATTCAATAAACCTTTCACTTGCTCTCTCCAAGAGCTTTGGGCTGGGGGAAACCTGCTCAGAAACCATGATCCTAATAGCTACTCTCACTAATCCAAAGGGTATCTTCTGAAAGAAGAAATTCCCCATCCAGGTCTTTGTTAATGAAACCTAGAAGAAAAGTCGGTAAGGTGTTATGTTGTGCCAAAACCCACTTAGCAATTTCTCAGTCTCTTGCTAGAATTTTCCCATTTACTGTGGGAGATAATAGAGAAGGTTCCCGTTGGCATTCCTGCTTTCTAACATACATCTTTTTGGCTGCTATGTTGCCTTGTAATCGGCCCACTTTTTCTATTCTAAAAAAGCTCTGGATGGAAATTTCCTCCTTGAGTTTTATATGAATGCATTAGCAGCCAAGGAGATTGTAAAGGTAAAGGTAAAGGTTCCCCTTGCACATATGTGCCAGTCGTTCCCGACTCTAGGGGGCGGTGCTCATCTCCGTTTCAAAGCCGAAGAGCCAGCGCTGTCCGAAGACGTCTCTGTGGTCATGTGGCCGGCATAACTAAATGCCAGAGGTTCACGGAATGTTGTTCCTTTCCCACCAAAGGTGGTCCCTATTTTTCTACTTGCATTTTTTACATGCTTTCGAACTGCTAGGTTGGCAGAAGCTGGAACAAGTAATGGGAGCTCACCCTGTTACACAGCACTAGGGATTCGAACTGCTGAACTGCAGACCTTTCAATCAACAAGCTCAGTGTCTTAGCCACTGAGCCACCGTGTCCCTAATAGGGAAACTGTAGAACACTCAAAACAATGACCATTAAAGATATTGTACAATTGCAAAACTCACACATATTCTAGCCAATTTAAAATGATAGAACTGGAGGAATATCTTCCCTCTAGCTCTGGAACTTCATCACAAATTCTCTGCTCTATTAAAAAAAAGTTCTTTCATCAAACAGAATCTTACAAATTAAGATTGAAAGCAGATATATTAATTTGGTCAGTACCTCTGGTGGCTCAGACTGCTAAACAGTCTGTTATTAACACAGCTGCTTGCAATTACTGCAGGTTCAAGTCCCACCAGGCCCAAGGTTGACTCAGCCTTCTATCCTTTATAAGGTAGGTAAAATGAGGACCCAGATTGTTGGGGGCAATAAGTTGACTTTGTATATAATATACAAATGGATGAAGACTATTGCTTAACATAGTGTAAGCCGCCCTGAGTCTTCGGAGAAGGGCGGGATATAAATGCAAATAAAAAAAAAACTTAGCTCACCTTGGCTAACCTTGAAAATTTAAGCGGGATCGGCCTTGGCTGTCAACCCTGAAGCGAACCTGGATGAGGCCATCTTTGCGACTTCAGGGTTGCCACAAGACAGGGCAGGGGAATAGATAGCTGGGGTTTTGTAGTCGAAACAGAAAGTTTTCCTGTGGGAACCAAGGACATTTCAACAGGTGGCTGGAAAGAAGAATAGAGTAACCAAGCAACTGGCCAGCACCTCTTTTGGATAATGTGACTGATGACTGGGGGGAAAGGGGAAACTTTCATTTTTTTAATTAGGTGAAAACCACGGGAACTTTCAGAGTCAGTCTTCATCAGTTGTGCTAATATGATCAAAGATGGTATTCAGCCGGTTCACACTGTTTCGGGCGAACCGGTAACTCCAATGATCAGTTGGCCCCACCCAACCGCTCCCACTCTATCTGTCCTTTATTTCCTGTTTTATAGCTCATCTTCATCGCGCAGCACAGCTGATTCCCCCCACACACACTGTTCTACTTACCATTGCTGATTTGGAAGGTAAGCAGTTGAGCTTCTAAAAGCTCCATTTTCAGTGCTGCGCGCAAACATCTTAGACACGAGCTCTCTAAACCAATTTTTAAACCAGCAGGATCCCACCACTGAATATGATGTATCCAATAAATTATTCTTTGAGAAATATACCTGTCTCAGAGTTCTGCTTTCAATGGGTGCAATTCTGGGACACTGACATTGGCTTGTTCATGAATGAGACACCATCAGAAAATCCCAGCTCTATAGGTTGTACTGGAAAGCCAAAAACATTTCTAGAAAGCATCAGTGACAATCTAACGCAAAGGTGTCTGCAAGAACAGCATAAAAACAGCCAAACAAAAATACCGCTAACACTAAGACTGCGGAAAGCGACTTTTATTTACTGCTCAAATAGTAAAATGAGCCAAAAAAAAAAAAAGTTAAATTAGTGATTACTTGAAATATCTTCCGAGATTTGTTTGAAAAATTAGTTGGGAAAAATAAATAAAAGCCTGCTATTCTATAACATCTTTGAAGCGAAAAATAAAATATGCGTCAAGGAGCATCTGCTAAAATTTCATCGCTCTGTCTGGTAAGTCGATCCGACTCCTTAGACATACTTTTTTACCATCCATCTCATGCTGCAACATGAGAGATCTCTTTAATTTAATGAAATTATTCTGTTTTGTTACCAGTTTATCTAATACCTATCCTTTTCCTTTTCTAATTTATGGAGAGGAGTCAGTTAATCATCCCAAGTCAGGGAGAGAAATGACATCTTTAGCATAAACATAAATTATCGATTTTGAATACAGCTTTCTTTGGCAGGGTTGGAAACAAAAGCAGAAATGGGAAAGCGCTCTGCAGGATGAAATCATTACCCTCTTGATCTTGCTGGGTTGATGTTTTCTTCGTGCATGTGATGCTTTTGTGGAGAAGGCTGGAAAAACAAGGAAGACATTTGGTAGGAAATCTTCTCTGTGTCACCATTCCAAGTAACACCCCACACACACACACAACAAAAAAAGACTCCGAGGCTTGAAGTTTCTCAAAGTTCCATTTTATTAGAGATGTCATATTGGCACATCTGGGAAAACCCAAATCTGAAAGCTTCTCCACCCAAAGGAAAGCCCAAGTCCCTGCCCCAGCACCCACATGCCCATCACATAGTCCGATCCAAGCACCATCCCAACTGGTGATGCCTCCCAGTTCCAGCTCTCCAGGTGCAGGGCAAGATGTCCTTGACTTTCTGAGAAAAGAATGTTATTATGACTATATATCACTCATGGTCCATACCGGTGGTGAAATTCAAATTTTTTTACTACCAGTTCTGGGCGTGGCTTGGTGGGCATGGTATGGCATGGTGGGCGTGGCAGGAGAAGGATTTCTGCGCCAACTCAGAAAGCTCAAACTGCCCAAGGAGGTGCTGATACAGTTCTACAGAGGAATTATTGAGTCTGTCATCTGCACCTCTATAACTGTCTGGTTTAGTATTATAACCGAACAAGACAGACACAGACTTCAGAGGATCATTAGAACTGCAAAAAAACCAATGTCTACCAACCTGCCTTCCATTGAAGACCTGTATACTGCACAAGTCAAAAAGAGGGCTGTGAAAATATCTACAGACCCCTCACATCCTGGACATAAATTGTTTCAGCTCCTACCCTTAAAATGACGCTATAGGGCACTGCATACCAGAAAAACTAGACACAAGGACAGTTTTTTCCCAGATGAAGAAAATAAACAAATAATTCCCTCAACACTGTCAAACTATTACTAAATCTGCACTACTATTAATCTTCTCATCATCCCATCACCCATCTCCTCCCACTTATGACTGTATGACTGTAACTTTGTTGCTTGTATCCTTACGATTTATATTGATATTGTTTCCTGATTGCTTATTTGTACCCTATGACTATCATTAAGTGTTGTACCTTATGATTCTTGATGAACGTATTTCTTCTTTTATGTACACCAAGAGCATATGCAACAAGACAAATTCCTTGTCTGTCCAATCACACTTGGCCAATAAAAAAAGTCTATTCTATTCTATTCTATACTGCAACATCTCCATTCCCACCCCACTCCAGGGGAAGGATTCTGAAAATTCTCCATTCCTGCCTCACTCTGGGGCCGGCCAGAGGGTGGTATTTGCAGGTTCTCCAAACTCCTCAAAATTTCTGCTACCAGTTCTCCAGAACCTGTCAGAACCTGTTGGATTTCACCCCTGCTCCATACACTTCCGCACTCCCAATTCCCCAGAGCAGTAAACATGGCAGGCCTAAAGATCCAATGCAAAAGATGGCTTCCAGGACTGACATTTTGGTTTGTCATGGTGATGCTAAGCACAACTTTCAATCCTTTGCATATAATGGCCACCATTTTGAAAGGAACACTGCTAATATCAAGGTAGATTTGATTCAAATAATTATAGGGACATTAGCCAATGGTGACATTTTTATTGGATATGGATGGCAACAGGTGTTTTTTTTTAATGTGTAGCTTTATGGTCTTTGTGTAGATAGTGTAGATAGTCAGGGACGCGGTGGCTCAGGGGCTAGGACGTTGAGCTTATCGATCGAAAGGTCGGCAGCTCAGCGGTTCGAATCCCTAGTGCTGCTGTGTAACGGGGTGAGCTCCTGTTACTTGTCCCAGCTTCTGCCAACCTAGCAGTTTCGAAAGCACGTAAAAATGCAAGTAGAAAAAATAGGTACCACCTTTGGTGGGAAGGTAACAGCGCTCCATGCGCCTTTGGCGTTGAGTCATGCCGGACACATGACCACGGAGACGTCTTCGGACAGTGCTGGCTCTTCGGCTTTGAAACGGAGATGAGCACTGCCCCCTAGAGTCGGCAACGACTAGCAATTATGTGCGAGGGGAACCTTTACCTTTACCTCTATTGCCTTGTGTAAGTAGCATTAAGGGAAGGAATATTTGGTTGCTTTGATAAGAAGGAAGTCCAGTGGCCTATTAAATTCCTCCAAATTGACATCACTAGCAACAGAATGTCCCAAAATGCTTTTTCCAAAAACAACTGGACTCCCTATGGTTTTTCCTTTGAAAACATTTCTCTTCTCGCACAAGAAGCTTCTTCAGAATTGAAGGATGAGAAAAGAAATGTTTTAAGGAAACAAAACCAAGAAACTCCAGTTGCCTTTTGGAAAAAGCACTTTTGGGACAACTATGACCTGGATGATTGAGAAGCTCCACCGCATCAGAAATATTATGGAGCCAATTGCACTGAGCGGCTTATCCCCAAATTCATCTAAGAAAACAAACTCAATTCTTTTCGCATTTTCAAACCTAGAGATGTCGTTAGAAATGTTTACTTTTCTAAAATGTGCAACGCAAAGCACCATTTCAGAAGGATCCTCATTAGCGAAAAGCCTCCAAAAATGTGCATCATAAAAATCATTTTCTAAGATGTATTGCATTGTGAAAAAGGATTTGCAAAATTGCAAATAAAAATGCAGATGCTTGGAGAAATGTGCACCAAACTACATAGTAGTGGTTTAGATGTTTAGCTACTCAAATTCCCATTAATAAAAATAGGAGATGGAGAAAAACCCAACATTTGCAAAAATGGGAACCTGTCAGATAGTTAAACTATAGTTTTACTTTGGCACAACCTGATGTCATATAGATCTTTATGTCAAAGAATGTGTCTCTTTAGCTTTCCATAAAGCTGTTGAGAATAAACTATGCAACGCAACTCTGCTTGATTAATAAAACATCTAAAGACGCTTTCTCTTGAAATAATGATGTTGGATCAACTTATCCAACATCTTCATCAATCTCCATTTTGGAATGGACAAGGAAGAAGAAGAGGAAGAGGAAGAGGAAGGAAAGCAGATAGCTTGACAGCTCTAAAATGAAGCATTATTATTATTACATCTAATGACTTTATAAAGAGGAGTATTGCATGTATTGTTTGCATTTGGTTTTAACACCTAGCAAAAATGTGGTCTTTTATGTATGAGAGTGTATCAAATAAATATGGCTGAAATCTCAGATTGTGACTTCAGCATTATTTTCTAGACCCATTTAATTAAAAATGGAGATTCCCTCTCATCTAATGTCATAAAAAGCAGGAGAGAGAAAATGAGAGAGAAGCAAAGAACAATTAAACCCACCACACAGCAGTAGCCCCCCGCGGTATGAGGAAGACGCCATAGGTGGACGCTGTCATGAAACCACTGGGTTTTATCACTGTTTAATGATTTGTTGCACTATTTATAGGATAAACAATAAATCTAACATGATTCATCATATTACCCAATAAATCATGGGACAAATCATTAAGCAGCGTGATAAAAATCAAGTGTTTTAGAAATAAGTTAATCTAGGATGCCAATGTGTAAACTAAACAGTTGCTTAAAAACCCTATTTGCTAATCACTTTTACATAAAGGAAGATTGATGATTATGTAGATTAAATGTGTGCTTATTCCTATAACCAGCTGATAATCACATGTTCTTTGCCTGTCTGCTTTGAAAGAAAAATCAAAGCTAAAAAGCTTGAATAGAAAATATGGAGAGTTGTTTGCTTGCTATTTAGAGACTTCTACTTACTAAGAGTTCACCCACAATGTTCTCTGGGTTCGTGAATGACAAAACAGTTAATTAAATGTGCAGCAATGGGAATGTCTAGCAGAGAGGATATTTTGGCTATAAATTCTGTAATATCCTAATTAACACTTTCATTAAGGCTTGATGGCTGGTTCTAATGCAGCTTGGTTCTTCAGACCAAATGTAGCCCTGTGCCTTGCTTGCTTGTGACAAGCAGTTTTATAGCTTCTCTGCCCACAGAGCTATGCGGCACTTTGAATTATCCTTAAGGGCTCCACATCTCACTTGTGGGCCCAATATCATACATGACTAGTGCAATTCAACCCAGAGTCCTTAATATACGTTCTCCAAATGGACTGTCCTCCAAAGGCTTAACTAAAGATTACTAACTTAAATCTTTCTGGAGTCAAAAGTTGCTTCTCGTGAGTAAAATAAACCTATTTCTTCCTTTCAAAGGATGAGTTGTAAAAAGAAACTAGATGGGGAAATCGTTTTAAATTTTAATTTTGAAATATCAGATCTCATCCGGAAGAATTCTTGCTAGCAGTTAGCTTTATTTCATCTGGTTCGAAAAGAAAGATGCAAGCTTCAAGAAACAGGTTTTTGTTTTGTTTTTTGTTTTTTTGCAAAGGATACGACACTAGTTGGTATGTAAATTGGTAAATAAAAAAACAATAAAGTTTGTCTTTTCTTCTTTTAGTTATTTTAATGAATAAACACAACCAAACAGAAATGATAACAATAATGGGGAAAAAATGGTTTTGTATTCTCCAATATTTTCTCCTCTGCACCTCAAAAAAGGAATATTAAAATTTGGACATTTTCCTCTGTGTGATTCTAAGGCTGCATTAGAGTTGAGTGACCAGATCTAATACTGTTCTTGCTATCTTCAGGATCTTCAGGCTGAAGAAACTTAACCTTTTAAAAGAGTGGAGGATTTCTTAAGAGAGGGGTAACCTTGAAACTTCATCTGGGGAAAAACCCCTCAGAACTGTGAGGGAAGAGTTAAAGAATTGCTAAGAATTCCCTGCCCAGAGACGTTCTTTAGAATCAACTTGCTTCTCTTGGTCCTCTAAGAAGAATTGGAAAACAACTGCCTTTTTTATATACAGAATAGAATGGGATGGGATGGGGTGGGGTGGGGTGGGGTGGGATGGGATGGGATGGGATGGGATGGGATGGGATGGGATGGGATGGGATAGAATAGAATAGAATAGAATAGAATAGAATAGAATAGAATAGAATAGAATAGAATAGAATTCTTTATTGGCCAAGCGTGATTGGAAACACAAGGAATTTGTCTTTGGTGCATATGCTCTCAGTGTACATAAAAGAAAAGATACATTTGTCAAAAATCATAAGGAACAACACTTGATGATAGTCATAGGGTACAAATAAGCAATCAAATCATACTAGCAAACAATCAATATAAATTGGAAGGATACAAGCAACAAAGTTACAGTCATAAGTGGAAGGGGATCGGTGATGGGAACGATGAGAAGATTAATAGTAGTGCAGACTTAGTGAATAGTTCGACAGTGTTGAGGGAATTATTTGTTTAGCAGAGTGATGGCATTCAGGGAAAAACTGTTCTTGTGTCTTGTTGTTCTGGTATGCAGTGCTCTATAGTGTCGTTTTGAGGGTAGGAGGTGAAACAGTTTATGTCCAGAATGTGAGGGGTCTGTAGATATTTTTCCAGCCCTCTTTTTGACTTGTGCAGTATACAGGTCCTCAATGGAAGGCAGGTTAGTAGCAATTGTTTTTTCTGTCGTTCTAAATATATAAAATAAACGTTAAATTTTCATGGGGCATTGAACAGCCCTACTTCTTGCAAATTAACTATCAAGCATATCAGGAGCATAGCTTCAGGTTGATCATGGTTTTCTCATTTCAGGTAAGTTGTGTTTCATGCAAGGAAGAATGTATTCAACAAAACCAAAAAAGTAGAATGAAATGAGGATTTCAATGTGAAGTGTGGAATGGAAACCTCTCTCTCTTAGTAGCTCAGGAATCTACTGCCACAAAAAACAACCCAACACCTATTGATTTTTTTGGGTGGGGGGAGGGTGAAATATTCAATGAGCATCTATTCCATACAGTCTACAAATCTACAAAGACAAATCTACAAAGACTGATGAAACAATAATAATAACAACAACAGAGTTAGAAGGGACCTTGGAGGCCGTCTAGTCCAACCCTCTGCCCAGGCAGGAAATCCTACACCATCTCAGACAGATGGTTATCCAACATTTTCTTAAAAATTTCCAGTGTTGGAGCATTGACAACTTCTGCTCGCAAGTTGTTCCACTGATTAATTGTTCTAACTGTCAGGAAATTTCTCCTTAGTTCTAAGTTGCTTCTTTCCTTGATCAGTTTCCACCCATTGCTTCTTGTTCTACCCTCAGGCGCTTTGGAGAACAGTCCGACTCCCTCTTTGTGGCAACCCCTGAGATATTGGAACACTGCTATCATGTCTCCCCTAGTCCTTCTTTTTATTAAACTCTTAGGTGTTTCATGGTTTCACCCTACGTTAGTATTCATTGTAGATATGTATCTGGGTCATCTTTTGTGCACCTAGTTAGCTAAATATTTGAACGGTAGGTGATTTGGTGAGGAAATTCCAGTTTGGGGGGAGGATCCTTAAAATAGTAAACACTTTATATAGATCAGCAGACAAAGGTACAGTTACTGCTGTAATAAATGGTGGTGCCACCATAAAAGGCTGACGGTAGATAGTGCAATAAGATATACATATAAGGAGATTTGAGATGTAATTTTATATTCTCAGGACATTATAGAGAATCAATAACAGCCATGGTAAGCACTTGAAAAGAGGATCATATTTAAAACTAGTTAAAGTGTATCTTTGCATGATTCCTGCATAGCATTTCCTGAAGATTTTTTTTTCATTTTCCAATGAAGACCCTCTTCTTGTATATGTTGGACTAAACAGACCCACGTAACTTCTCAGCAAGCTTATCATCTCCATCTTGAACTCCAGAATAGCAATAGCATTTAGGCTTATCTACCGGTTTGTTTTTTTTGTCACAACAGTATATACAATCATCAACATAAAAATAACTCATCATGAGAGAAAAAGTACATATAAGTAAAAGTATAAGTAAAAGTATGCATATAATATTATAATGAAGAGAACAATAGGACAGGAACAGTAGGCACTTTTGTGCTCTTATGCACGCCCCTTATAGTCCTCTTAGGAATGGGGTGAGGTTAATAGTAGACAGTTTTTGGTTGAAGATTTTGGGGTTTTGAGTAGAGACTATGGAGTCAGGTAGTGAGTTCCAAGCGTTAACAACTCTGTTACAAAAGTCATATTTTCTGCAATCAAGTCTGAAGCGGTTGACATTAAGTTTGAATCTATTGTTTGCTCTTGTATTGTTGCGATTGAAGTTGAAGTAGTCTTTTACAGGAAGGATATTACAATAGATGATTCTGTGTGTTAAACACAGATCATGTCAGAGTCGGCGGAGTTCTAAGTTTTCTAAACCCAGAATGTCAAGCCTGGTGGTAGAAGGTATTTTGTTGATTTCGGAGGAGCGAAGAACTCTTCTAGTAAAATATTTTTGGACGCGTTCGATAGTATTAATATCAGAGATGTGGTATGGGTTCCAGACGGATGAGCTGTATTCAAGAATAGGTCTGGCAAATGTTTTGTATGCTTCCTATAGCGTTACTTAGATTTTACTTTTACGGTGTTTTTAGATGTGTGCTACTAATGGTACAGTAGCCTTTAGTCCCTGAATCTATTCTGCATCAGTTATCTTAGTTGTTTCTTAAGTTTCCAAGTTCTTATTAAGCATCTGGTGGCGGCCCTGAAAATATTTGGATCCAGGTTATCAGAAGGATCTTCTACTAGACCTCGGATTTTTCACAAACCCCAAATGGCCAAAATCTTAGGAAACAGGAAACTGAGCAGTTTTCTTGGGAACATTTTCTGGAAGTGGTTTGCCATTTGCTACCATCCTGAGGCAGAGAAAGAGTGATTGGCCTAAAATTACCCAGCTGGCTTCCATTCCTAAGGCAGGACTAGAACTCATGCTTCTCTGCTCCTGGTTCAGCTTTTTAACCATTGCACCAAAGCGATGCTCATGCCTATGAGTCAGTCTTGATTCCTGACGACTACTATTGACCATCAATTGTGTTGTAAATGTTGTACCTTGATGAACGTATCTTTTCTTTTATGTACACTGAGAGCATATGCACCAAGACAAATTCCTTGTGTGTCCAATCACACTTGGCCAATAAAATTCTATTCTATTCTATTCTACATAGATAGACCCTGCAGTTTTCTTGGCAACTTTGGGAAGTGACCGTTTTTTCTCTTTTTTTCTGGGGCTGGTCCAAAGTCACCCAGCTGGCTTTGTGCTTAAAGTAGAACTAGAACTCCTGGTCTCCCAGATTCTAGCCTAGGATTTTAACTATTGCCCCAGATGGCTCTCATTTATTTATTTAATTGATTTACAATCCAATTTCCATTCATGAGCTTAAGATATCATACGTAGCAGTTGTTCTCAACTTGTGTCTGTGGACCCCTGGGGGAGGGCGGGTATGCCACGATGTGACCACAGGAGGTACACGAAGGCTTGAAGAAATGTTATGATTTAAATCTTGAATTAAGTTTTAGGTTTTGAGAATTAGGCCCTTGTCCATGGCTGCAAACAATATCTAAATGGGGTCTGTGGTGAAGAAAAGGTTGAGAACCATTAATATATAGCAGTGATGGTTAATCTTTTTTGCACTGAGTGCCAAAACTGGAGCTCGTGTGCACACCAGAGCACCGGAACCTGGAAGAGAGCAGCTGGCCGGTGCACATGCATGCGGTGCCCAGCTGGTCTTCCAAGTTCCGTCACATGCATGTGCACCGGCCAGCTGCTCTTTGCGTGAAGACCAGCTGGCCGGCATGCATGCGCACGATGGAATCAGGAAGAGCAGCTGGCGATAGCACGCGTGCCCACAGAGACGGCTCAACGTGCTCCCTCTGGCACGCGTGCCATAGGTTCACCATCACAGATATATAGCATTCCCCTCTTATTTTTCTCCGCAACCATCTTGTGGGATAGTTTGGGCTGAGAGAAAGCCTGTGTCTCAAATTCAATCAAAGTCAACTTCAGGCCAGTCTAACTGTCCGGTTGCCTCACACTGATTCTCCATGGAAAGTGAAGGAAGCCAAGTCTCCAGGTGTGGCACAAAGCTTCTCAACCTCCACATGACACCGAGAACCAGGCATCAAATGCAGGGGTGAAATCTAAAAATTTTCCCTACTGGTTCTGTGGCCGTGGCTTAATTGGTGGGTGTGGCTTGGTAGTCAGGTGACTGAATGGGCATGGTCAATAATAATAAATAATAAAAATAATAAAGTATACAAAACTTGGGAGGCCCCGGTCTACCAATTGCCTTTTATTGAGATGCACCGGTCTACCAAGTGCCTTTTTTTGGCAGGCACCAGTCTACCTTCTTTAAAAACAGAGGCCCTGGTCTACTAGCTGCCTACAGCGCTGATCAGCTGTAGTGCGGGCCTTTGAAGTGCCGCGGCAGTCATTTAAGGCCATTTGCAGCTATATCACCACCGAGAGCTTCAGACAGAGAAGAGGAACAGCGAGGCATGGGCAGTGGGAGGTGGGCAGAGATTTTTGCTACCGGTTCTCCGAACTACCTGCCCCCATCGCTACCGGATCGTGTGATCCGGTCCAAACCGGGAGCATTTCACCCCTGATCAAACGTCCCGACTTATGAAGGTAGCTACTTCACATTTGGCTACCTGCCATTATCCTGTGGGAAGGGAGAAATGCCAGTACGTTAACCTCTTGACTTCCTTTGGTTTCTTCAACAAGCAACAAGTGGGTCTTCTCCAGCCATTTCTCACCACTTTTTGTTTCATTTGCATCCTTATTAGAAAAGTGTGATTTTCCTGAAGTTGAAGGTAGGGAGTGGGTAGAAAGAAGGAAGTGCTCCTTGCATCATCAGAAACGCTGACGAGTTCTCCCCTCCCCCCCAAATTCAAGGTGATAATCCAAGCCGAGCTGACAGCAAATAGGATGTGAGATGCATGATTGGCAATTTGAGCAATGCCAAGTGAAATGTGAATCTCACAACTCATTGAAACAAAGGAACTGAGCATTTTTCCAGTTAAATTAACGTGGGCTGGAATGAAACAGGAACAGACAGTTTAGAAGGAAATGGGACTGCAATCAGGGCTGGTCTTAAGAGTTGCAGCCATCGGTGCTCTCTTAATGGAGGAGTTAGACATGTATAGTTTATAGTTGTCTAAAGAAAGTGTCATCAAGATCAATCCAAACTGAAAGGAGCAATTTTCCTTAACCTATTTAAAAGCATAGCCATACAATAGCTAGGTTTATACATCCTGCTAAGCCCTAAGCCTGCTAAACGTGGTTTGATTAAGATACCAAATTGTCTATCTTCACATCTTTTGTTAAGCTATCAAAAGGGCCAAACCAAAGGTTTGTAAAACTTGAGCATTCTTATCTATAGATCAATATAGATCTAGAGCAGGGGTGTGAAACTCAAGGCACACGGGCCAGATCCGGCTTGCGGGGTGCTTAGATCCGGCCCATGGGGCCAGCTTGGAAACAGCCCACAGTGCCTCTGCCAGCAAAAACAGAGCTTGTAGGGGCTGTGACAGCTTCCTGCAGCCCTCTGCCAGTGAAAAGGGAGCTCGGGGTGGTCCCCCAGAGCTCCATTTTTGCTGGCAGAGGGCTATCAAACTAAAAACAAAACAGAAGGAGAAATGTTTCCCCTTTTGCATTTGAGCATGCAAGAAGGGACAGGGAAGAAGAAAGGGAATAGAATAGAATAGAATTTTTTATTGGCCAAGTGTGACTGGACACACAAGGAATTTTTCTTGGTGTATAAGCTCTCAGTGTACATAAAAGAAAAGATACGTTCATCAAGAATCATAAGGAATAGAATAGAATAGAATAGAATAGAATAGAATAGAATAGAATAGAATAGAATAGAATAGAATAGAATAGAATAGAATTTTTTATTGGCCAAGTGTGATTGGATACACAAGGAATTTGTCTTGGTGCATATGCTCTCAGTGTACATAAAAGAAAAGATATGTTCATCAAGAATTCTAAGGTACAACACTTAATGATAGGCATAGGGTACAAATAAGCAATCAGGAAAGAATACCAGTATAAATTGTAAGGATACAAGCAACAAAGTTACAGTCATACAGTCATAAGTCGAAGGAGTCATAAGTGGATGGGAACAATGAATGAGAGTGCAGACTTAGTAAATAGTTTGACAGTGTTAAGGGAATTATTTGTTTAGCAGAGTGATGGCGTTCGGAAAAAAACTGCTCTTGTGTCTAATTGTTCTGGTGTGCAGCGCTCTATAGTATCGTTTTGAGGATAGAAGTTGAAATAGGTTATGTCCAGGATGTGAGGGGTCTGTAAATATTTTCACGGCCCTTTTTTTGACTCGTGCAGTATACAGGTCCTCAATGGAAGGCAGGTTGGTAGCCATTGTTTTTTCTGAAGTTCTAATAATCCTCTGAAGACTGTGTCTGTCTTGTTGGGTTGCAGAACCAAACCAGACTGTTATAGAGGTGCAGATGAGAGACTCAATAATTCCTCTGTAGAACTGTATCAGCAGCTCCTTGGGCAGTTTGAGCTTTCTGAGTTGGCACAGAAAGAACTTTCTTTGTTGTGGTTTTTTGATGACGGTTTTGATGTTAGCTGTCCATTTTAGATCTTGCAATACAGTAGAACCTAGAAATTTGAAGATCTCCACTGTTGATATTGTGTTGTCTAGTATTGTGAGAGGTGGAAGTATGGGAGGGTTTCTCCTAAAGTCTACCACCATTTCTACGGTTTTGAGTGTGTTCAGTTCCAGATTGTTCCAGTCAAACCACGAGGCTAGAAAGAGGAAAGAAAAAGTTGGGAAGGTGGGAAGAGAGTAAGGAAGAAAAGATAAGGAAAGAGGGGAAGGAAGAAGAAAAGAAAAGAAGAGGGAAGGGAAGGGAAGGGAAGGGAAAAAGAAGAAGAGGGAGGGTGGGAGGGAGGGAAAGAAGAAGGAAGGAAGGAAGGAAGGAAGGAAGGAAGGAAGGAAGGAAGGAAGGAAGGAAGGAAGGAAGGAAGGAAGGAAGGAAGATTATAACAAGAGTGAGGGAGTTTCTCAGGGAAGTCCTACCTTAGCACTTGGCCACTACAGGTGCCCCCGACATGAGTCCCATGTCATGGCCACCCCAGCCACGCCCCCAGCCACTCCCATCCCCCTGGCCCTCTGAGGTCAAACAGAACCCTGATGTGGTCCTCAATGAAATTGAGTTTCACAGACCTGATCTATAGACAAATATTTATACTGCATTCAGTGTCTCATAATACAATCATGGGAGCCATGTAATATATGAAATAATTATATGATATTTTATCCAATGTATCAATCCCATGCTAATCCAGAATTTAATGGATGATTTGTTAAACTCACCAAAATGTCAACTTGCACATGTCATATTTAGCTGCAGTACCTGGAATTGCACATTGCACGGACCTAAACCTTAGAAATCTATTTATATGGCTTTGAGAATATGCATAAATTCACTTGAACAGCAAGCATGCCTTAGGTTTTTTTTGAAATGTAGCTTCATATCTTACCCTGAGTCACAATGGGACCGATTTGGATTAAGCGCACTGTGTTTTATAAATCTTGCTTTACAATGTAGTGTGATCTATGAATCGTTCTTATTTGTCTTGCAGTCAGACTGAATACACAGCACTGGATCCAGTTTTAAGAAAGACTTTATCAAACTGAACAGCTAGGAAAGTGATCTAGAACCCAGGGAATGTTTGAAAGATCTGATGCTAGGAAGCAAAAAAAAAAAAAGTAAGTTAAAAAATCAGCAAATATTTTCAAACATGATGAACGGAAAAATGCTTTAATTCCCACAATGGGCATCAAGAGAAACTTCCCATGGTTAAAGTTGTTGGACAGTGAAATGAGATTTACTCGAGGGGTGTGGAAGGAAATCATTAAGAACTTTGAAGAACAGAAAGTAATCCAAAACTTGTATTTATTTATATTGATTGTTTCCTGATTGCTTATTTGTTCCCTATGACTATCATTAAGTGTTGTACCTTAGAATTCTTGATGAACGTATCTTTTCTTTTATGTACACTGAGAGCATATGCACCAAAGACAAATTCCTTGTGTGTCCAATCACACTTGGCCAATAAAAAATTATATTCTATTCTATTACTAGGGATACCGTAAGTCATCTGCTGCCAACTTTAATTCTGCTTAGTGTTTCACTTTCATCAATTTAATAATGTTGGCATGAAGATGCATCCATGCTTCCATGTACCATTCAGTTAATGTATCCTTTCCACCTGCACATGTTTCCTAATGCATGTTTTTCTCCCAGCATTGCTTTCCAGTGCATTGGGTCTGCTCTGCTTTTTCCTTCCAAGATTTATACTCTTGGTCTTGTACAAAATTCAGTTTCATCTACTCACTAG